>NC_081435.1:23705098-23912598 GCF_949786415.1 Peromyscus eremicus
GACTGTGATAACAGAAGGGACAGTGGTAGAGGTGGGAAATGGCCCTCATCTCGACACGAACAAGCATGCCAAGGACATGTTTACAGGGGCCATTTTAGCTCCTCCTCCTCTCTTTATTTCTTTTCTTTTTCTTTTTTTTTTTTTTTTTTTTTGGTTTTTCGAGACAGGGTTTCTCTGTGTAGTTTTGGCGCCTGTCCTGGATCTCGCTCTGTAGACCAGGCTGGCCTCCAACTCCCAGAGATCCGTCTGGCTCTGCCTCCCGAGTGCTGGGATTAAAGGCGTGCGCCACCACCGCCCAGCTCATTTTAGACCCTTTTAAGTTGTTCTGGAAGTATTTCTAAAAAGTGTACAGAGTAGCCCCACAATTTTCCACCTGTCTTTGATTAAAAAAAAAATTTTTTTTAAGCCAGCAGCAGTTTCGTAGAGAACTGGGAACTGTAGCTCCACATTTGTCACTTCAGTTACCTCCCCTCGGGGTTTCAGAAGAGAAGGATTTCACACAAGAGAGTGGGCCACCATTCCAGTCATTTCAGCCTAGGAAAGACGAACTGTATAGATTGGTTGATTATAAAGCAAACGTTTTAATTATCTCACCCTTTTGTGTTGCAAGAAATTTCTTGGTAATGAGATCATTTTGGTGTATATAATAGGAAACATCCATGTTGGTAGTCTGAAATGGCCATCTGCGTTTTATTAATAAATGAGAAAATAGGACTTCTCAGTAATCCATCTTATTAACAATTTATTTAAAACAGTTTATTGGTTTTGTTTGGTGATAAATCGTATTTTCTAACTCAGAATTTAAGTACAAATTCTGTGGTGTGCTCTTGAATTTTATCACAATTGAACATACATTAAAAATCTATACTAGTTCATTCTAAGAACTTTAAAATTCTTTCATTAAATTATATTTGATGTATGACTAGTCACTCAGGAAGTTAAATATCTACATGTATATTTTTACATAAAAAGACAGTGTTGATGAAAGTTCTTTTTAAAGGAACAACGAAGCTAATACATAGATAAAATGGCAAAATGTTTCACTACAAGAATTATAATTTTGAAATTTTGTTTAACAAAACTTCCATGTTGCTTGTTGACTGCAAATCATTTTTTTTTTAAGATTTATTTATTTATTTATTTTGTATAATGTATGACCAAAAGAGGGCACCAGATCTCATTACAGATAGTTGTGAGCCACCATGTGGTTGCTGGGAGTTGAACTCAGGACCTTTGGAAGAGCAGTCAGTGCTCTTAACCTCTGAGCCATCTGTCCAGCCTGACTGCAAATCATTTTTAAGAATTTATTCTGGCCGGGTGGTGGTGACGCATGCCTTTAATCCCAGCACTCGGGAGGCAGAGCCAGGTGGATCTCTGTGAGTTCGAGGCCAGCCTGGTCTACAGAGCGAATTCCAGGACAGGCACCAAAACTACACAGAGAAACCCTGTCTGGAAAAAAACAAAACAAAAACAAAAACAAACAAACAAAAAGATGTAACCTGCAGTTTGGTTCTTAAATACATTGTACAAATATTGGCATATGTTCATGACCACTTCCAAAAGAATGAAAAAGAAAAGAATTTATTCTGTGAGAAATGTGGATACTCTTTATACCACAGCATATATTTATTTATTTGTTTGTTTGTTTGTTAAAATCATTTTTTTATTTATTATGTACAGTGTTCCGCCTGCATGTATGTCTACATGCCAGAAGAGGGCACTAGATCTCATAATAGATGGTTGTGGTTGCTGGGAATTGAACTCAGGACCCCTGGAAGAGCAGCCAGTGAGTGTTCTTAACCTCTGAGCCATCTCTCCAGCCCATACCATAGCATTTATACTATGTTCCTTTTTAGTATATTAAATACATTTAAAAAGGGGGGGAAAATGTATATAGTAGCCGGGTGGTGGTGGCGCACACCTTTAGTCCCAGCACTCGTAAGGCAGAGCCAGGTGGATCTCTGTGAGTTCAAGGCCAGCCTGGTCTATAGAGCGAGATCCAGGACAGGCACCAAAACTACATGGAGAAACCCTGTCTCAAAAAACAAAAAAATAATAAAATAAAATAAATTAAATTTACAATAATGTGGGAGTCTGCCAGAGTAATGAGGAAATGATAAAAGAAAGAGACAGTAAGAGACTGGGAGGGCCCTGGGTCAATACCTAGTTGCCTTGAGGTTTATTCCAAAGTGCAATTTATACAATGCCAAGGGGTGAGGCAAAAGACCTCCCTTTTTCAGGATCAAATCACAACATAATGTAGACCCTTCCAAACACCTGGTAACCACGCCCGTGGCCAAATCACCCCATTATGCAGCCCTGCTGGGTAAAGCAAGCTCAGATTCTCTGACCTTGAGTAAGTAATCACTAGGAAGCCTCTGTAGGCCACCACACAATAGCATACTTTACCTAAAATAATTTTCTAGCCTTTTTTTTTTTTTAGACAAAAGTCTTATGTTGCACATTATGGTTTTGAACTCCTCCCAAAGTAGCCAAGAACAACTTTGAACTCCCAATCTTCCTGCCTCTACCTCCCAAGTGCTACAATTATAGATATATGCCACCATACTTGGCTTTGAAACTTTTTATTACATTTATTTATATATTTATTTTTTTACTCTGTGTGTGTGTGTGTGTGTGTGTGTGTGTGTGTATGTGTGTGTGTGAATGTGGAGCTCTGAGGACAACTTGTGGTTTCTCTTCTTCCACCGTGTAGGTCATGGGGTTGAACACGGGTTGTCAGCCGTGGACCTTAACTCATTGAACCATCTCTACTGGTTTCCTGCCTATCTTTGAAATAATTTTAAAGAAACTTCTCAGGGTTGGGAATTTAGCTCAGTGGTAGAGCTCTTGCCTAGCAAGAGCAAGGCCCTGGGTTTGGTCCTCAGCTCCAAAAAAAAAAAAAAAAGAGAAAGAAAGAAACTTCTCTTTGCAGCAGATAGAGATTATTAAGGAAAGCCACAACCAATCAAAAGGCAGAGAAGAAGAGCACTGGTGGTACCCGGTCCCGGCTGACCCATCTATCACACAATCCTGCACCCAAGGCTCAGGCACCATTGCAGAAGATCTCGACATATGTGATCGCTAATCCTCTTGGCCTCCTGCAAAACAAGTATCACCATCTCCATATGACACAGTGACACAGTTGAGAACAACCTCTGATGACAATTTAGGTGAGGTGACCTCAAGGCCTATGCACCTAGTGTCCATATTCTTCCATTGTATTTTTTCTTTCTTTCTTCCTTTCCTTTTTTTTTTTTTTTTTTTTGAGACAGGGTTTCTCTGTTTGTTTTGGAGCCTGTCCTGGATCTCACTCTGTGCACCAGGCCTCAAACTCACAGAGATCCATTTGGCGTGGGCCACCATTACCTAGCTAGTATTATTTTTAATTTTTTATTACATGTTTAATTGATTGTGTGTGTTTGTGGTACATGTGTGGGTATGTGTGTGCTGTGGCACACTTGTGGAGATCAGAGAACAGCCTTTAGGAGTCAGTTCTCTCCTTCCACCATGTGGGTCTTGGGGACCAAGCTCAGATCATCTGGTTTTTGAAAAGCACCGTTACTCACTGAGCCAACTTGCTGGCCAATACTATTTCTTCTTATTTATATATGTTGCCATTTACAAATTGTTTAATGTTATTGAGCCCTTGTGTTCTTTTTCAGATGCTAAAAAGCCCATTTTATAGATTCGCCGTGACAATGAGAGAGGTGTACATGTAGGAGATCCTGGAGTTTCTGTAAGGAAACAGGCTGACATGATTTGGGAACTGTCCAGTCATTCTGAGATAAAGAAACCAGGACTGGATGTTCAAGCCTCTCCTCATATAGCTAGCACTTCTAGAAGTAGCCCATGGTAGGGTCCAGAAGAAGTGAAATTGGCCATGTTCTAAATACATCTTCAAAAAACTCTCTTTTCCCAGGGCCTCAGTCTTTCTGGTGTAAAGGGACAGCGCTAACCAAGGTGACGTCATATTCCTTCCATCTCTGTTAAGCCCCAATTGCAAACTGGAGCCCAGTTTGCCTCTGAAAATTGGTGGTGGTGGGGGGGGTGTGACAATGACTTCCTCTTTTTGGTTTATTAACAGTAAATGAATGCTACCATATGTCTGCCATTCCAGAACTTGGAAGTATTGGAAGTAGAGGCAGGAGGACCAGGAGTTCAAGGTCATCCTTCATTACAAAGCAAGTTGCAGCCCAGCCTGAGCTACATGAGACCATGTCTCAAAACACAAAATATTAAGAAATTAAAGAAAAGGTATCCTAGCAGCTGGTTGTTTTTGTAGCATGGTGAGTGATTGGACTGAACACAAAGTACAGTAGTAACTGATCTCTCCTCCTGCTGGATGAATGAGCAGACGGGGAAGGATATTGGGATCAGTAAGAACTAAATAGGAAGGCAGGATGTGGTGGTGCACACCTTTAATCCCAGCACTCAGCAGGCAGAGGCCATGAATTTCGTGAGTAGAGGCCAGTCTGGTGCACAACAGGAGTTCAAGGTCAGTCAGGAATTCAAAGGGAGAACCTGTCTTTAAAAAAAAAAAAAGGAAGGAAGGAAGGAAGGAACGGGGGAGGGAGAGAGAGAGAGAGAGAGAGAGAGAGAGAGAGAAGAATTAAAAATGAGTTCAAAGAAAGGAAGAAAAGGAAGAATTAAAAATGACTTCTAAATTTATGCCTATAAAATGACAGAATACAGTAACAAAAATTCTTTAAAGGGAACAGAGTGGAACAAAGAACAAATGAAAAAAAGAGAGAAAGGCAGTGGGAATAGCGTGGGAGAAAGAAGGACACGGGCTGGATAATGGCCAGAGTACTTGGTGTTCTTGCAGAGGACCTGGTTTGGTTCCCAGCAGCCACATGGCCGCTCACTCCAGGTCCAGCCCAAGCTTTTCACATTGTGTTCCGGCTTTTTCAAGTCAAGTATAGCTTCACTAAACATTCCTCAGCTGTTTGCCTCGGCTGTCCTGTGCGCAAGGTTGATGGCCCCTGAGATCCTGAGCAAAACTCCAGTGCTGTCTCCTGCTGTAATCCTGGCTCTGGCCAGCAGGTGGAGCTCTTCCCGTCATCCCGCCTGCTTTTTAGCCTGCTGGATTAGAAATGCTTTAGCTTGAAAGATGCCTGGGCAAAGACGCCTGAGACCAACGTACAGTGGGAGCTGGCTGCTACCGGGAAGAACTCACTAAATCTAAACTCCGTAAGGAAAGAAAGAACAGTCAGTTCCCAGCAAATCAGCTCTCAGTGTCACAGTCAGTGACATTTGGGCTGCTTAATTCTTTAGAGAGAGAGAGAGAGAGAGAGAGAGAGAGAGAGAGAGAGAGAGAGAGAGAGAGAGAGAGAGAGAGAGTTGTCTATTTATTCAATAACTACTTACCTACTCAAGCAGCTCTGGGGATAGATGAGCAAGATGAATCTGCATTATCTGCATTTAGGGACACTTCTGAATTGTGAGGGAGAAAGACAATAAACAGTCACATAAAGAACACTTTGGGAATAAGTTACAGGCCGAGAATGATGACTCTTGTCTACACTCCCAACAGTTGGGAAGCTGAAGCAGGCTGTGAACTGGAGGCTAGCCTGGGTTCTACGGTGAGTTCCAGATGAGCCTGGGATACAGAGTGAGACCCTGTCTCAAAAAGAAGCCAGATGTGGTGACATGTGATTGTAATCCTGGCACTTAGGGTGTGGAGGCAGGAGTTTAAGGTCTTCCAAAACAATAACCAAGACCAAACCCAGCTATAACAGATGCATGGAGGGAAACGTTTGGGGGGAAAGCTACAAGGGAGGCCAGTGCAAGGCTGGGGGCAAAGTGGTCCCAAGTCCTCCCGTTCTTGGTTATATGCTCCTTTATGGTGTGACTTTGCATCAAGGAGTGAGTCTGTATTACTGCCTTTGAATCTCCATTAACTCTGGAACTTGCTCTAACCAAGAGACCACACTGGCAGGGAGTGATGTCACTTGTGAGCCTCAGCCATAAGAGACCACACAGCTTTGACCTTTGCCCTCTTGCTGCCCTGTGGACCCTACATGAGCAGGCACCAGGTTAGCTTCTTAGCTCGGCCACATATCTCTCTGTCCCCACTTCCCCCACCGTTCTGGCTGAGGCTCTGCAAGGTCCGCCAGCGTGCCAGCAGCAGGACTGAACCACAAAAGTGACTCTAGGCAAGGCCGAGTCCATGGAAAAGTGAAGAATTCTGAAAACACGGTTGGAGCAAATTATTAGGTGGCAGTATAAAAAAGACAGGAGGCCCTAACTTGGCCCAGGAAGTACATCAAGAAGGCTTTGCTAAAGAAATCGGGTTGAAACAGAAACCTGAAGGATAGGTAGGAGTCCGCCTGGTAGCATGGGGGAAGCATCCAGGCAGCAGAACCAACAGCTTGAGTGCCTTGAGCTAAAAACGGATCATGTATGTCTGAGGACCCACATGGAGACTGTGCAGCCCAAGACGGTGTGAGGGGAGATCTGAGCCCAACAATGACTTTCCACCCACTGTGTTCCTCCTTCCCCAACCCAGCCTTTAGGTTTTATCACATTCTGGAACATCAACGGGATGTGTCAACCATGTGAATTTCATCCACTGTGTATGTTGAAGAATTTGAAAGTGGAAAATGGAGATCAGCAGTAACCTGCTTCCCAGATGCTTGGGCGGGGTTAAGTCACCGTCTTCTGGGGATAAATGTTAAGGAGATGGCGAGGCAGCCTGAGCATAGGAAAAATGTCTTTTTAATAGCTGTGGTGACCATCAGAGCTATTATGGCCCCATCTTCACTGGTCTAAACTCATACTTAAATGGAAATTTACTTGAAAAGCCCTTTCTTTGCATAATGGAAAGGCAGGCTTGTCCAATTCCGTCTCCCCAAGGTAATAACCCCGGCATGTAATTGGATGCCTCCTTGTCAGTTCTGCTCATGGGGCTCCCAGCCTGTGTACCTTCCCCACTTCCCAGTGTCTCTCATCCCTATTAATAAGGCTCCCCTGAAGGATGCCTCACCTCCCAGATCACTGCTAAGAACTTTAAGAGGGAGCATTGATTGAGCTGACATCACTTGTGGGGCAGCTCCTTCCTCCGTCTAAGGAAGACGACCCAGGGGGAACTCCCTTGCAGGGGCAACAAGCGGAGCTTGATCGCAGAAAGCTTCCTGTCAGGCAGACAGGAAAAGCCTGCGCCCGGGTGTCACGGGTATCACGAGGGGAGAAAGATGGTTGGAGGGACGGCTCTGTAGTTAAGGGCAGTGGTTGCTCTGCAGAGGGATGGAGCGCACGTCCCAGCAACCTTCGTGGCAACTCACCATCATCTGTCACTCCAGTTTCAGAGGCTTCCAAACCTCTGCTGGCCTCCTCACAGACCAGGCATGCATGTTGCCCTGGCCAGCGGGGTCTTCAACGGGGACCTGAAGAGAGGGCTGGTGAATGAGAGGGACAAGAGACACAAAGAATGAGAGCAAGACAGGATGTCTGATCAAGCTCCAAGATGTTATTTTTCTCTTAAAGCATATATGGGGGAGGGCAAAGTGGGAGCAAGCAGGGAGGGTACTTTAATCATGGGTTGTTCAGCTAGCAGGGAATGTGGCTCTGGGGGTTATCTATCTACTCTTGCCTAACTGCCTAACTGCAGCTCGGTCACCTGGTTTCTGAGAAGAGGTTCTGGTATCTGTGGGAAGAGGTTCTGGTGCTATGGAGACTTAAGTAAGGCCTAGATCTAGGAAAAGAGGAGAGAAGCCCAAATATGGTGGCATGTGTGTCAAGGGTCACTTAGGCTTATGGCTCCCGTCAGCATGTGGTCCACATATATACATTCAGGCACAGACACAGACACACACACACACACACACACACACACACACACACACGCACGCACGCACGCACGCACACTATTTTTTGAAATTCCTTTTAAAAAGCAAGGCAAAGGGAGAATAGGCCAGACTCCTCCCTGTGAAACTGTTCTGCATTCATCTTTTTTTAATTTTTATTTTTTGAGACAGGGTTTCTCTGTGTAGCCTTGGCTGTCCTGGAACTCACTCTGTAGCCCAGGCTGGTCTCAAACTCACAGAGATCCGCCTGCCTCTGACTCCCGAGTGCTGAGATTAAAGGCGTGCGCCCGTCTCTGCATTCGTCTTTATCCTGCTACTGCTATCCCCTGTGGTAGAAAGAGGCATTTGTATTATTTTAAGTATTAAAGGGAACATTTACTTGCAATAATAAAATGAGTGGTCAGGTGTAGTGGTGCATGCCTTTGACCCCAGCACTCTATGGGGCAGACGTAGGCAGATCTCTGTGAGTTCGAGGCCAGCCTGGTCTATATAGCAAGTTCCAGGACAGCCAGGGCTGCCTAGTAAGACCCTGTCTCAAAAATAAAATGAGTCATAAGAAACTCTAATTTGGCCAGGGAGTGGTGGTGGCGCACACCTTTATTTAATCCCAGCAGTTGGGGGGCAGAGGCAGGCAGATCTCTGTGAGTTCGAGGCCAGCCTGGTCTACAGAGGGAGTTCCAGGACAGCCAGAGCTACATAGAGAGACCCTGTCTCAAAAAGAAAAAAGAAAGAAAGAGACAGAGAGAGGGGGAGGGAGGGAGGGAGGGAGGGAGGGAGGGAGGGAGGAAGGAAGGAAGGGAGGGAGGAAGGAAGGAAGGAAGGGAGGAAGGAAGGAAGGAAAGAGAAAGGAAGGAAGGAAGGAAGGAAGGAAACTATAATTTGGAGGCAGGAGGATCAGAAGTTTAAGGTCGTTCTTGAATGCCTCATGATGAGAGTAGGCTACGTTAAACTATCTCAAAAAGAAAAACAAAACAACAACACAAATCCTATAGTTTGTCAAAAGACCGACAAATATCACAAGCACTACAAAATTAGAGGGCCTGGGGATACAGCTCAGAGCTAGAACACCTGCTACCTTGTGCAAGGCCCTGGGTTCAATGCACAGAATTAAAAAGCAAAATTAGGAGATTTTCATAATGTTTTTATTAGTTTGCCTGATAGACCTTTATGGTATATTGCTTCTGTGTTTTATTCTGCTTTAAAAAATTAATTTGTGTTGAGATGAGGCTCAAACTCAGGTACTTGGAGATGCACTCTACCAATAAGTTAGATCTCCAGTCATGCTTGCCTTTCCCCAGGGAAGGTCTCACTTTGTAGCCGAAATGGCACTGAACCTCATCTGCCCGACTTCCAGGCCCTTCGTCCCTAGTCACCACTACAGCAGCGAGCATACCTATTGGACCCACTCAGAGTAACCTGTTGCCTCCCCCAGCTTGTTTTATTTTGCTCTCATTCTCAAGGACATTTAAGCTTCTCTTTAGATGGTGTCAGGTCCAAAGGAAACTCCATTTGCCAAAATTCCAAAAGGCAGAAGGGGCAAATGGCTACCCACGGTGCCTATTAGCCTATCAAAGCTCACAATGGCCTCTAGGCGCCCTCAGTATCCCTCAGTAATGCTGGGATTAAATAAAGTCTGTGCTAGCATCTAGCTCTTCTCACCTCCACCCCTACCCTAAACTCCCACAGCTCATGGGCTCCCCTCCCCCAGCTACTCGTTCTCCTTATAACCCTGCTATTCTGGCTAGGCTTCTCTCTGCCTCTATCTCCCTACCCTCTTTCTCTCTGTGTCTCCCTCTCTCTGCCCACCATGCTCTCCTGTGTGTGTGTGTGTGTGTGTGTGTGTGTGTGTGATGTGTGTCTCCCTCCTTCCCTCCCTCTGCCCACCACGCTCTCCTCTTTATGTTTCTCTCTCTCCCTCCCTCCCTCCCTCTCTTCTGTTCTGCTTCTGCTTCTCTCACAGCCAGGTCCAGTCTACTTCTTTCTCGCTCTGCTCTGGACTCTTCCAGATGCCTCTGCCTGGTTTTCCTCTCATCTCTACAACAAACTCTGCCCCCATAACCTTACAATGGAGTGGTCATGTCATCAGCTTATACAGATGGAACAATCTTTTTCCCAGCACACCACCTCCCCAACCTTGGTGCTACCCACATGAAAACAGCTCTTGCCTCAAAGGAAGTAAGAGATAGTTTATTCTGTAGCCAAGTATGAGTGACCATGGCTAGGGGACAGATTTAGGTTACCCCAAATACCATTTGCCAGTGTGGTGACAGTTTCATAAAGGTTTTGTTGTGGTTTGGGGGGTTTGTTTTGTTTTGTTTTTTAGACAGGGTCTCACCATGTAGCCTTGGCTGGCCTGGAATTGGCTACGTGGACCGAGATGGCCACAAACTCATAGGGAGATCTGCCTGCCTCTAACTTCCAGAATGCTGGGATTAAAGGCAAATGCTACTATACTACACCCAGCCCAATTTGTAGAATTTTCATAGTAGCAGAATGAAGAGAATTATAAATCAAGGTACTTTAAAAATATACTGGAGGAGCCAGAAGGTGGTGGCACATGCCTTTAATCCCAGCACTCGGTAGGCAGAGGCAGGCGGATCTCTGTGAGTTCGAGGCCAGCCTGGTCTACAGAGTGAGTTCCAGGAAAGGCTCCAAAGCTACACAGAGAAACCCTGTCTCAAAAAAAAAAAAAAAAGAAAGAAAGAAAATAAAAGATAATAAAAAGAAAGAAAAAAACATATTAGAGGAAACAGGGAGTGTTACAGTTGTAGGAAAGCAGAAATATCTGTTGTAAGCCTCAGGGATTATCTGATGACATTCTTAGCCTTTGAGTTGGTGGAAGTTAGTGGTCTGTTAGTACATTCCAAAAGGATTTACCTCTTAGTAACAAGGATGTAAGATCACACACACTAGTAGACAATAATGGCTATTTAGGAAGCTAAAGATTGCCCTAGATAATTTGGCTCTGAACCTATAACATCCCAGGTCTCCACAATCACGGAAGTTCTCATCATTCAATCAGCCCTGCAGGGTGTTTAACACAGGAAAAGCCATTTTTTTTTCTGGGGACTTCAGTTTCCCACTGAGTGATTCCTGCCCCTTGAGGGAAATGGCAGAGGACACTCCAAGCATTCACTGAAAGCCATAATGGCCTTAGTGGGCTTATGGGGCCTCCCTGAGAAGATGGCAAAGCTCCCCCACTTCCCAAGGTCTGCAAGTCTAGGCAGGCAGGCAGACACGAATGATGCTCTTTATCCGGAGTCAGAGAGAAAAGTCACTAAGTCTGACCATCTTCAGTTGGATTCCTCCTTCAGCCGTACCTTGAATGGTCAAGAGCATCTTCATCTGGACCAGAGGGCTACTAGGTCAAAAGCTGAAAAGTGGAATTTAACGAGCATCTTCACATTGAGAAGAGATAAAGGGACTAAACTGGACCCCATGGCCCCAAATTTGTCTTCAGCATATGGATAGGAGCTTCAGGTTCAAACAAAAGAAAAACAGGGTAGGGGATGTGAAGTGTGCATACTTACACAATCCTGGGCACAGTGTGCTTTCCCTCATCCTTGTCCCACCTTGGCAAAGTAGGCAGAAGAAGCCATACAGATGGCTTAAGGAGGCAAGCTGTTTGCTGGGGTGTTGTAGAATATTGTTTTAAGATGTGTTACATTTATTTATGCTGTGGAACATTTGTTTAATGATGCAAAGATGTGTTGCATTTGTTTATGTTGCATTTGTTTTACTCTGTGAAGCTGTGTTACGTTGCCTGTCTAAAACACCTGATTGGTCTAATAAAGAAGTGAACAGCCAATAGCAAGGCAGGAGAAAGGATAGGCAGGGCTGGCAGGCAGAGAGAATAAATAGAAGGAGAAATTTGGGAAGAAAAGATCAAGAAGGAGCAAGAAAAGGAGAAGAGGAAGATTCCAGGGGCCAACCACCTAGCTACACCGTAAACCACAGAGAAAGAAGTAAAGAAAAGGTATACAGAAATAGAGAAAGAGGCAGAGCCAGGTGGATCTCTGTGAGTTCGAGGCCAGCCTGGGCTACAGAGCAAGATCGAGGAAAGGTGCAAAGCTATACAGAGAAACCCTTTCTCGAAAAAAAAAAAAAAAAAAAACCAAACAAACAAACAAAAAAGGATGGGATAATTTAAGAAAAGCTGGCAAGAAACAAGCCAAGCTAAGGCCGGGCATTCATAAGAAAGAAAAAGCCTCAGTGTGTGATTTATTTGGGAGCTGGGTAGCGGGCCCCCCAAAAGAGCAAAAGGGTAAAAAACAAACAACATCACGGGGTGGGAAGTAACTTTCTGCTGTGTGGTGCAGAATTGATATTATGGAGGGTTACCCTTAGCTGGCTCCCGGTGCCACTAGGCTTTACTTCCTATACAGGCATGGGACAATGACTTATCTCTGTGCCTTCAGCACTGAAGAGGATGAGCTAGGTTAGGTAGACAGACACTCCCTTAGTGGTTAACTCCCTGAGTACATTAAACAAGAGCAAAAATCCAAAGTCAAAGAGAAAGACATAAAATAACAGCAGCATGTCTGCTCTTTTTTGGTACCTTGTGGACCTAAGTGAGGAGTAAGTAACTTTCAGCAAAGAAGGTTTTTAACTGTTTTTTTTTTTTTTAATTTTATCTGTATAGTATCTTGCTTGTATGTATATATGTGCACCACATGTGTTCAGTACCCTGAAAGGCCAGAAGAGGGAGGTGTAGGCTCTGGAACTAGAGTTAAGGCTGTTGTTAGCCATCATGCAGATGCTAAGAACAAAACGCAGGTACTCTGCAAGAGCAAAAAGTGCCTTTAACCACTGAGGCGCCTCTCCAGCTGCAAGGAAGCTGTTTTATTACATTTTTACACAAACACACACTTTCTATGAAGCAGTTGTGTAGCGGTCAGAGGACAATTTGCAGGAGTCAGTTTTCTCTCTCTACGTTGTGGACTTTCAGGGAATGAACTCAGGTCATTAGGCTTGAAGGCAAATGCTTTTGTTACATCTAGAGGCCTTTTTTAAAAAGTATTTACTTATTATGTATAGTGTTGTGCCTCCATGTCTGCCTGCATGCTGGTTTTCTGTGTAAACCTTTTTTAAAGGTTTTTAAATTTTTATTTATTTATTTTTAGTTAGAAAGGAGGTTTATTTTGGGGTAACTTACAGCCAGTAAAGGGATTGGTTACAGGATCTGGGAGAGGTCCAGCATGTTCTCTGGAGCATTCTGACTTCCATTCAGCATCTAGGATCACGAGGAACCAAGAGGCCTGATACATCCAGATCTCGGGTCTTAAGGGCTCCTGTCTCTGCCCCGCCCCAGAGGCAGGTCATAGGTAGGCATGGCAGTTACCAGAAGCTTCACTAGGGGTAGTACTTCCTGGTCAAAGCTGGAACAGCTACCCACTACAAGAAGAGGGCACCAGATCTCATTATAGATGGTTTTGAGCCACCATGTGATTGCTAAGAATTGAACTCAGGACCTCTGGAAGAGCAGCCAGTGTTCTTAACCGCTGATCCATCTCTCCAGCCCACATTTAGAGGTTGTGATTGAGTTTGTTTTCTCAACCAATTAAAATATTAAAAATCAGGAAAAATCTCAGACATGGGAGACAGCTTTGAAACAACCTTTATTACAAGCAAAGAAACACACACATGCGTGCGCACACACACACACACAAACACACACTGGATAAAGCATATAGAGAAAAGGACTCTCTACAGAGTGCTGGGATTTTAAGTGGTTTCGGTGGCCTGGTGGCCTGGGATGGGTCCTCTTCCCCTAATTTTGAGTTCAACATTTTGAACAAAGAAAGGGAAGCTGATAGACCTACATCTTTATATGAACATGTTCAGGACCAGCCTTGAACACATCTTACTAGCCTGGATCTGCTGACGGGTCCTACAGGCAGGAGAAAAGGCCCACCAGGTCTTTGACTCAAGTCAAGACTGTATAAACTGATGACATGACCACTCTTTGATATGGTTAAAGGAAGTTTTTTATTGTAGATGTGAGGGAGAGAACAGCCAGAGGCATCTGGAGGAGTCCGGAGCAGAGAGAGAAAGCAGTAGACTGGATATGGCCGGCAGACAGGACCTGACCAGGGCTATCTGTGAGAGGGGAGAACAGCAGGGGATAGAGAACAGAGAAAATACAGTGAGAGAAGCAGGAGCAGAGGAGAGAGAGAGAGAGAGAGAGAGAGAGAGAGAGAGAGAGAGAGAGAGAAACATATGAAGAACAGCAGAGCTATAAGGAGAATGAGTAGCTGGGGGATGGAAGCCTATGAGCTGAGCTGGAGAGAGTTTTAGGGTAGGGAAAGAGGTAAGAGAGACTAAGACAATAGCGTGGACTTTGAAATGGTAACAGTACTTGTGATTCTGAGGGAACCTAGAGGCCAATATGAGCTTGGATATGCTAATAGACACCACAGGTCGTCAGATGTCCCTTCTGCCAGCCATAAGGAAATGAGTCCATTTGTAGATGAGAACCAGTTTCCCAAATTCCTGAGGAACGCTGGCTTTAATCTCCAGAAACCCTCCTACAGTGCAGGTTGAGGCCCTTGGCCTGCCTTTTGGAGTGTGGGGAACTGGAGTTTCCTTGGGACCTGATAAAGATGGTAAAGAGGAAGCTGGGAGATGCTATCTTTGCTGTCTATCCCTATCTGTGGCCCCTTTCCCTGTCTGACTACATGCCAGGGTTCTGGCTAGGTCCTAGTCCCTTACTTTACCCACTGAGGCGGCTGCTGACCCAGCCAAGCCATTTTGAGGTGCCTGTGATATAAACACATCTCTACAATAATATCACACAGGACGTGGCTTTATGGGTCAGTTGGTAGTAAAGAGTCACTTCTCTCTGCCACCTTAAGGAAAAGGGAAAATTAGTTATTTTATTGGGCATCATTTGGGGTTTGTATGCACATGCGTGCAAGTACTAACTATATCCTACGTCTAGTTTTTTTTCTAATCCTTCCAACAGCCCGTGGAGGGTGATGATGTTTTCTCCTTCTAATGCACAGGACACTGAAGCTTGGAAAAATAAGAACAATGGCACAAAGCCAGTGGGCAAGTCTGGTTTAGCCTGGCACATCTGTAATCTCAGCACTCAGAAAACAGAGGCAGAAGGATGGTGGGTTCCAACCTGGGCTATGTAATTAGACTCTGTTTTTTTGTTTTGTTTTGTTTTTTTTTAAATAAAAAAAAGTCAGGAGGTGGCCAAGCCAAGATCTAAACCCAACCACCCACCTACACTTATTTCCAAAACCTCAGGCAGGGAATGTAGCTCTGTTGATAGAATGCCTGTTGATGCGTCCAATTCCCAACACTGCATGAATATGCATGTAAGTCCAGCACTTGGGAGGCAGGAGAATCCAAAATTTAAGGTCATTGTGACAAGCTTGAAGTCAGTCTGGGCTACATAAGATCCTGTCTCAAGAAAACAAAACAAGCTGGGTGGTGTAGGTAGGTATCTACATTTAGGCAGGGCTTGCTGATTGAAATCCCAGTGGCTGCCTGGACCTCTCCTCCCCTGCCTGAGGCAGGGTGGGTCCCTTGGGTGCAGAGAAGTGTGATGACCTCAGATTGGGCCAAAGGCAAAATAACTGCTGCTGGGAACCCAGCAGCTAGAGCAGGTCTGATTTAATCCCATAATGGAATGTGACTCAGATAAAGCTTTTATCAGTCTTTCCTGGGATGTGGGACAAACAGGTCATTCTAGAATCATGGAGGGACACTTGCTATTGTCCTGGGGCTGCCCAGAGGTACCAGAAGGGCGGTCTCATTGTTAGTCAAGGTATTTAGAGATGTTGAGTGCATTTGACCCATATTCTCCAGGACTGGAGAGACAAGAGGAAGAGGTTGGAGAATTCATCAGCTCAGGCAGACAGGACATCAAATTCTTTTTCTTTTGTTTGTTTAGTTTTTTGTTTTTGTTTTTTAAGACAGGGTTTCTCTGTGTAGCTTTGGAGCCTGTCCTGGAACTCGCTCTGTAGACCAGGCTGGCCTCGAACTCACAGAGATCCGCCTGCCTCTGCCTCCCGAGGGCAGGACATCAAATTCTAACCACACTTAATAACAACAAGAACAATAATAAGGCTATTTATTAGGTACCATGCTAAGCCTTCAAATGCGTTAGCCCACAAAGCCTTCACAAAAACACCTGGGCAGTAGGTGCTACTTATCATCTTTATTGAACGGGAATTCAGGACAGGACACGTGCATCACCTGCCCAAAGTCACACAGACGCGAGAGTGGGGATGCTGAGACAGATGCACACCTACATCTGGCTGACTTGGAAGCTCTCCAGCGTAAGCACGGTGTGACCGGCGGGGCACAGCCACTGACTCACATAGGACTGGAATCTCGGTTTTCAGGGCTCTCACACGCTTCCCCTCTTCCTGGAAGAATTCCAGGAGGCTCTATGTAACCACAAACTTCAATCTCCCCATTGCCCTGAAAGGGAAGAAATGAAGCCGAAAGCAAGGTGATCTGACCAATCAGGAGCAGAGGGGCTTATCCCTCCCCCCATCTCCCAACCCCCCAGGGGCGGCCGCACCAAAGGCAAAGTGGAGTCTGGCATCCTGCCAACTGCTGCCTCTGCCCCACGGCTCCTCCCCAGCCTCCCCACTCTCCCTTTCCAGTTTTTCCTAGATCAACTTTACTTTCCAGACTCCCAACCCACTGGTCTCCTTCATCCAGGAACACTTCTAAGTACTCCTTGTTAGCAATGGCCTGGGGAATCACCTCCCTGGCTGCCAGAAAGAAGCCGTACAATGCAATATTAATAATAGCTAACACTTACGGAGCCGGTCCCTCTCTTTCATCTTGAGCTGGAAAATGCAGGCAGAGTGAACGAAAGCTTTTACATCTATCACAAGAGACCAAGTCAGACAAGAGGAGGGAGCCAGGATTTCGTGAACTTCGAGTGTTGGGCCCGAACCCTAACAGGAGCCAAAGGGCATGTTTACAAAGAATACAGACTCTAGACTCGTTCGGAGAAGCCTGAGGCCAGCTCCATCACCATCTACCGTGCACTGACAGATAAACTAATTCTCTGAATATCAGTTTCATCTATAAAAAGTAAATGTTAAGTTCCCAGGCGGCCGCCGCCATGGTTCTTGGTTGCCCAGAATTGCTTGCTGAAGACACAACACACTTCGGTTGCAGGGCGTAGAGAAATCAAGCTGGATCAGACCTGACAACTTCCTCCAGGCTGGCTTGCCTTCACAGTACTGGAAGATTCGATGCAGGCCACTGAGGGCAAAAGGTCATCAGTGGTATTAGTTATCTCGAGGTGAACCTTGACCACTCCATACTGACTTGTGGGTTAGATAGGCCCCCTGCTGTAATAGTGGCATGAAGGTTATGGGGTAACCAATCACTCTCTGATCGGATTTGGGATCTGCTCCACAGGAGGGAAATTTGTTCCCAATTGTTAACCTTTCAAAAGGCCATGGCTTGGGATGTCATAGATCCTGTGGGTGGGGTGGGGTGGGGGTGTTCTGCTACTATTGTTTGGCTAGATGGTCATCTTGTCAGACTTCCTGTTTAATATTAGTGTGTATAACCATAGACAAGTGCTGCACTTAACCTTGGCTAGAAAACCTCCTTTCTTCGGTGGGCAGCAGTCAATGCAGAGACTTCTAGCTGGTCGAAGTGTGACAAAAGGTGGACTGTTGAGTGTTCTACCCTAATGGGGCATCTGTGCCACCACCGTCCACTGTGGAGGCAGGCACTCACTCCGAAGCCCAGGCCTGCTTAGAACTCATTGTGTAGCCCAGGTTGGCCTCACACTCGCAGACATCTACTGCTTCTGCCTCTGGGATTAAAGGCATGTGCCACCAGCTCTGATGATGAGTTTTTAAAGGACCATTCTTACCTCATTGTTAAATGACTTTTCCTGAGGACACATCTATTTACTTCAAATTGGGAGAGTACCCACAGACTGAAGAAAGAAGCCTGTCAACCCCAGCGTGGTGGAATTACTTACAGGAGTAGGCATGACTCACAGGTGGATATACAAGGAAGGCAGGAAGGCCTCCTGGGCAGCCACACCACTGAAGAATACCAACCTCACCAGAGATGGCCTGCATCACAGAAGATTCCCCTGCAATTGTTTGCCTCTCACATAACTGGGAAGGAGTAAAGCTTGCGAGACTCTCCCAAAGTCCCTCGGGCTTCCCATCCATCCACAGTCTCATGTAACCCAAGCTGGCCTTGAACTTGCTCTGTAAGGACAGCCTTGAATTTCTGATCTTCTGTCACATCTCCCAAGTGCCACCACCAGGCCTCCAAGAGAACGTTAATGGGTTGATCTAGGGAGAGTCTTCTGTTCGACCCTAGTTCAAGGCCACTCCATTCATATCCAAGCCCAGAGGAAACAGACACATAACGCCCACACAGAGACAAACCACTTGGAACAATTTTTTTTTTTTCCCTCAAGACAGGGTTTCTCTGTGTAGCCCTGGCTGTCCTGGAACTCACTCTGTAGACCAGGCTGGCCTTGAACTCACAGAGATCCACCTGCCCCTGTTTCCTGAATGCTGTGATTAAAGGCATGCACCACCACTGCCCAGCTACTTGGAACAATTTTAATAATAGCGAATCATTTCCTAAGCTCTCATCCTGGCATCTGGCAGTCTCCACACAACCTACCAGGTACACCAGGTGTACCAGGTATAATCATCTTCATTAAGACAGGGTCTCACTATGTAGCCCTGGCTGAACTTGAACTCTTAGAGATCCACCTGCCTCAGCCTCCTGAATGATGGGACTAAAGGTATCTGCCACTATGTCTACCTTAAATATTTGATTTTTACTTTTAGTATGTATCAATGTATGTGTCCTGTGTGTACCCAAGGAAGCCAGAAGATGGGGTCAAATCCCCTGGAACTGATGTTATTGGCAGTTGTGGGTGCTGGGGACCCAATTCAGTTCCTCTGAAAGAACAGCTAATGCTCTTAACCAATGAGCCATCCTTCCAGCTCCTTTACTATATTCTTGTCTTACAAACGAGGAACTTCAGGCTGTGAGAATTAAAGTCCCAGAAGCTTGGACTGTTTGCTGCAAAGCTGCGCTCTTGAACTCCAGAGATGGGAGGTTTATGCCATTGTGGTAAAAAGCGGTTTTCAGCCGCTAAATTAGCTTTAGACCATGACCTCAGATACATTTGTAAGGTTTGCCTACTTCCTCAGGATATATTCATGTCGGTGGTTCATAGGAGCCCACATAACCTGTGAGGTAGTAAGGGCTGGCTCAAATTAAGTGCCTGGTCCTGAGATACTGCTTGAATCTAGTTTGAGCTCTAGGCTGTTGGGGTTGAAGACCTGATCTGTGGCTGTTCCACCATGCCACACAGACTCTTGACCTTCACAGACTATCCAGGACCCCGGGTCTCTCAGAGAGCTTTGGAGACCTGGGTAGTCAGAAAGTTTCTCACCCTGGGCATGTGGCACATATCTTTAACCTCAACATTGGGGAGGCAGAGGCAGGTGGATCTTTGTGAGTTCCAGCCAAACCAGGACTGCTGTGGGATGTTCTGTATAGCAAATGTGTTGCTAATTAGTCAATAAATAAAACACTGATTGGCCATTGGCTAGGCAGGAAGTGTAGGTGGGACAAGGAGGAGAATAAAGTTGGGAAGTAGAAAGCTGAGTCAGAGAGACACTGCCAGCCGCCACCATGACAATCAGCATGTGAAGATGCCGGTAAGCCATGAGCCATGTGGCAAGGCATCGATTAATGGAAATGGATTAATTTAAGCTGTAAGAACAGTTAGCAAGAAGCCTGCCACGGCCATACAGTTTGTAAGCAATATAAGTCTCTGTGTTTGCTTGGTTGGGTCTGAGGCTGTGGGACTGGCAGGTGATAGAGATTTGTCCTGACTGTGGGCCAGGCAGGAAAACTCTAGCTACACAGGACTACATAGTGAAACCCTCTATTTAAAATAAATACATATTTTAAAAAGGACTTGGGCACAATAACACACACTTTCAATCCCACTCGAGAGACAGAGGCAGGTGGATGTCTATACCTTTCAAGGCCAGCCTGGTCTACATAGTAAGTTCCAGGCCAACTAAGGCTACATAGTAAAACTCAGCCCCCCCCTCCAAAAGAAAAAACCAAACAAACAAAAAAAGAAGAAAGAAAAAACTTCTCTCCCCAATTTCCACTTCAACCTGTGTCCTGCCCCCAGAAAACTACCATCCTGAAGCCCCTTTGCAGATGACAGGAGTTGGTACCCCGCAAGTTCAGAAAGAAAAGCATAACCAGGATTTCTGGTTCTGGGGAAAGCTGCCTTTTACACTTGGCCTCTTTTCCATTAAGATCGAAAGTTGCGATTCAATCAGGAGAAAATTGCCCTGGGGACCATTGAACAGACATCTTAGCTCAAATCGGGCCTGAATACATGTGTCCAAAGTACCTCACACTCTCGTTCATTGCCAGCCAAGTCTCAGGGGGTGGTCCAATTGATCTGGGAGCATTCAGTCAGACCTAATGTTCACTGCACACATCTTCTGTGTATTATAGCTGCCAGGCCAGCCATCTGGTTGCAAGTTCACAGTCCCTGTTCCAATGGACAAGATGGCTCCACCGTGTGATAGACAGGGCCGATGCCCTCCCAGGGCCGATGCTCTCCCAGGGCAGACCTAGCTGAGAAGACCAAATGCACAAAAAAATCCTCGGGATTTAAAAGAGTTGGTAAGAGGACAACCATTGAGCAAGTGGCGGGTACAGGTCCTTGGTATACACTAGTCCATTTCGTCGTCTCAGCTCTCTCTACCAGTGTTCTAGTTTGCTCTCTGTTGCTGTGATAAAGCACTGAACAAAACCAACTCGCGCGCGAATGAAAGGATTTACTTGACTTACACCTATCACAGCCCATCATCGAAGGAAGTCGGGGCAGGAACAGGCAGGAACTGTGAAGAAAGTGGCTCACTGGCTTGCTCTCAGGCTCAGACGTCTTTCTTCTGTAAACCAGGACCACCTCCTGAGATGCTGCTGCCCACAGTGGGAGGGGCCCTCCCACATGATCATTAATCAAGAAAATGCCCCACAGACTTGCCTACTGGCCAGTTTGATGGAGACACTTGCCCCCATTGAGATTCCCTCTCCCCAGACGACCCTGGCCTGGGTCAAGTTAACAAAAACAAACAAACAAGCAAGGTAGGGTAGATGCTGTTACCACCTGTGTTTACAGATGTAAATAATATTTAGCTATGGAAAGGAGAGGGATTTTAGTTTGTTTGTTTGGTTTTGGTTCTTTTGAGACAGAGCTTCTTTATGTAGTCCTGGCCATCCTAGCACTCGCTCTGCAGACCGGACTGACCTCAAACTCAGAGATCTGTCTGCCTCTGCCTCCCAAGTGCTAAAATTAAAGGCATGTGTCACCACTGCCTGTCAAAAGCAGAGTTTTTAAAACACAGTAAGCACTTATGAATAAGTGCCATTGGTGCATCATTATCTTCAAAACTAGTTTCTCTCTTATGCTGGGTATGGTGGCTCACATCTGTAATCATAGTACTCAGGAGGCAGAGGCATCTGGCAGATGGATCTCTGGCAGCCTGGTCTACATAGTGTGTTCCAGGCCAGTCAGGGCTGTATATGGAGACCTTGTCTCAAAAACAACTAGTTTCTCTCAGAGATTATTGGGACAAACCCTCTGGGTAGGATGGTCAAGTGGTTATCATCCTTTTATTCTATCCCATAGCCATCTTTTATGAGACATTTTAAGTAATAAGACTTGGGCTCCACCACCTCAATTCAGAATTTTCCTTCAAGTCTTTTTTTTTTTTTTTTTTTTTTCGAGACAGGGTTTCTCTGTGCAGCTTTGCGCCTTTCCTGGAACTCACTTGGTAGCCCAGGCTGGCCTCCAACTCACAGAGATCCGCCTGGCTCTGCCTCCCGAGTGCTGGGATTAAAGGCGTGCGCCACTACCGCCCGGCCCTTATGAGACGTTTTAAGTAAGTGAGGTTTGTGGTTAGAAAGACCTAGATTCAAATTATGCCTCTTATAGTAATCATGAAAATGGCCTCACTCTAAATATTTCAAGCAGAATACTTAATACAAGGGAATTAACACTGTGGCAGCTTATGTGATGCAGAAGCCGGCACTGAGTCTATGAGAAAGTAAAGCAAACCAGACATTCTAGGCAGGGTCAGAAAACACCAAGGGGAGGAGTATTCCTTCTTCTGTCCCCGCTGTCCTCTCCATCAGTTAACTTCATGTCACTGTGACCACAGTAGCTGACAGAAACAACTTAAAGGGAGGCAGGCAGGGCAGAGGTCTCATGCATCCTGAGGGGAAGGCATGGCAGAGATCTCATGCATCCTGAGGGGAAGGCATGGCAGGGCAGCTCAGTCAACAGCAGCAGGAGCACTGAGGCCCAGGAAGCAGAGAGGAGGGTCAGGAAACAGAGTCAGGCAGGAACCAAGAACCCACTCCTAGAGGCTTACTATGACCAACTAGGTTTCACCTCCTAAAGGGTTCTGGGCCTCCTGAAATAGGCCACAAGCTGGGGGCCTAACATTCAAAACAGGAGCCTGAGGGCTGGAGAGATGTCTCAGTGGGTAAGAGCACTTGTTGCTGTTGGAGAGGACCTGGTTCCGTTCCCAGCACCTACTTGGTGGCTCATAATCATCCACAATTCCAGTTCCAGGAGATCCAACAGCCATGCACATGGTGCATATACATACTTGCAGACTAAACATTCATACACATAAAATTAAAATAAATTAACAAGAGCCGGGTGGTGGTGGTGCACCCCTTTAATCCCCGCACTCGGGAGGCAGAGGCAGGAGGATCTCTGTGAGTTCGAGGCCAGCCTGGGCTACAGAGGGAGTTCCAGGAAAGACGCAAAACTACACAGAGAAACCCTGTCTTGAAAAACAAACAAACAAAAATAATAAATAATAATAATAAAAATAAATAAATTAACAAATAAGAAAGAAAGGAGGAAGGAAGGACGCAGGGAAGCAAGAAAGGAAAACGTAGACTTGTGAGGGACCAGAACCTTTTCATTTTGTACCAGCAGCTCCCATTGGCCAACCAGGCTGGCCAGGTGTGGGACAGGGTTAGAGCATAGGCGGGTCCCTGTAACATGGTAGCCAAAGCAGCACAGATGTGAGGGCACACTAGTGTCAAGTTCCTGCCTCATTAAATGACTTTAATTCAGGGGACAAACAGACAGAACACGTTAGCACAATCCCTGGCACCTAACAATGGAGGCTGCTATAGCTCATTTTTTTCCAAGCTGGGAAAACCAAGATTCAGGTAGATTGATAGATTTGTTCCAGCAAAGAGGCTGGGCATCTGGGAGAGCAGCATAATCCTGAGGAAGTCAATTCCTTTCCTTCAGCCTTAACTGAGCACTTGCCTAGCAAGCTCAAGGCCCTGGGTTCCGTCCTCAGCTTAAAAAAAAAAAAAAAAAAAAGGGCTGGAGAGATGGCTCAGAGGTTAAGAGCACTGACTGCTCTTCCAGAGGTCCTGAGTTCAATTCCCAGCAACCACATAGTGGCTCACAGCCATCTGTAATGAGATCTGATGCCCTCTTCTGGTCATACATGCTGTATACAAAATAAATAAATAAATCTTAAAAAAAAAAAAAAAAAAAAAAATTCCCCTTTCAATTCTTTGGATTGCTAAGGACATTCACTCTTTCTGCAAATATCTACTGAGCACCTGCTGCGTTCCAGGCACTGTGCCGGTAAATAAGACAGTCCTCACTCTCCTGGAGCTAACAGTCTAGAGGGAAGAAAGCCATACAAGTTACACGGGCGACCATAGAGTGGCATTGATCAACGCCACAAAGAGCCAAGTGCTGTGAGGGAGGTTGAGGGGGCCTGGTCTAGTCTAGGGAGGTCAGAGCATCTTCCCTGCGACCTGGGGAGGATGCCAGCAGAGCGCTCCGGTGAGCAGCACAGGGGCAGCTGGCAGGTTTAGCACTGCCCAGCGAAGGTGCAGCCGGCAGGGACCGCTAGGAAAGATTCAGCGGCGTCACACCAGGGCACCGGGTCAGGTCCACGCCGCAGGTCCCAGGCCCGCATTCCCCGCCCTGGGCCGCTGCTGATCCTGCGCACTAATGCGTATCGAATTTTCGTTGAATTGGCCCGCGTAGAATGTGCAGCGGTGGCGCTGCCAGAGCCTCCTAATTCCCTTTGCATCGATCCCGCCGTTAATGACATAACCTTCTCCTCTAATTAACTGACGACTGCATTAGCGGCCTCCTGCTCGCAGCCCGCAGCTCCCTCCACCCTCCAGCCCCCACCTTCCGCGCGCTGCCTCCGTGCGGTCGGCTGAGGGACCTGCTGCGCTAACTGGACTCGGGTCCCAGCCCCGGATAGACGGAGGGGGAATATTATTTCAAGACTAAGCCACCTTGCATCAGCTCAATCGCGGTTATTCGTGTTGTTGTTTACTGTGTTCCAACACTGAGCAGAGCACTTAACATACTTTAGCTTATGAGTCATTATAATGACTCTGGAGACACAAAGTGGAAATTGGGGCTGGTAGAGAGGAGGAAAAACGCAGGAACCACGGATGTGGAGCAAGCCCCTGTGAAGGCGGGGCTCCCTGCCCCCTTCACCAAGCAGGTGGACTCCCAAGTTTGTGCTGTACCCCTAGGTAATCCCCAACACTATGCTAAGGGATTTACAGGCGCGAAGCTTGGCAGAACAGCAGACAGGTAATTGAGCATTCGTTCAGTAATGTGAATCCTGAAACTCCAATTCGTATTTTTTTTTTCTTTGCTTTTCCTTTCCTGGATGTTCATTTCTCTGAAGTGGTCAAGTTTTCGCTTTGCTTTGTTTTCAATTATTTAATTACAATGTATTTATTTTGTATTGGGAGGGAGGTTGTGGGTGTGCCACGCATGTGTGCAAGTCAGAGGACAACTTGCCAGAGTTTGGTTCTCACCTTCCACCACGCATGTGCACTGGTGTTTTGTCTATATGTCTGTGTGAGGGTGTCAGATCTTGGAGTCACAGACAGTTGTGAGCTACCATGTGGGTGCTGGGAATTGAACCCAGGTCCTCTGGAAGAACAGCATATGCTCTTAACCACTGAGCCATCTCTCCAGCCCTGCCCCTCGTTTTACATTTTTACCATTTTATTTATTTTATGTGCCTGTGCACAGGGGTGAGAATAACTTGCAGGAGCCGGTTCTCTTCTTCCACCACGTGGGTCATGAGGCTTGGCAGCAGGTGCCTTTACCCGGTGTGCTCTCAGGTTGGCCCCGGTTCTGATTTTGAGTTAAGGTCTCCTGTGTAGTTGGCCTCCAACTTTCCATCCTCCTGCCTCAGTCTCTGGGGTGCTGGGATTACAGATCTGTGCCAACACACCCAGAAAGTGGTCATGTTTTGGAATTCCTTGGGTGGCAGAGAAAGCAGGAAATTGTCTTCTCTTGCCAAACACAAATACAGGGGTCCCAAATTTTGTATACTTTATGATCGATATCTCCCCGTCTGTCTGTCTGTGTGGTTATTTTTTGAGAAAGTCTCAAGTAGCCTGGGCTAGTCTTGAACTTCTGACCTCCCTACCTCAACCTCCAAGTACTGTATTTTCAGTCCTAAAATGTAAATATATATATATATTTATATATATATATCTTGGAGCTGGAGAGATGGCTCAAGAGTTCAGGGCACTGGCTGCTCTTGCAGAGGACCAGGATTGGGTTCCCAGCAGCACGTAGTGGCTCACAATCATCTGTAACTCCAGTTCTAGAAAATCTGATGCTGCTTTTAATCTCCTCGGGCACCAGGCATGCATGGGGTGCACGTCCATACAAACAGGAAAAACACTCGTTCACACGATTTGAAATAAATGTAAAAGAATCTGTCTTGGCGGGGCTGGAGAGATGGCTCAGAGGTTAAGAGCACTGACTGCTCTTCCAGAGGTCCTGAGTTCAATTCCCAGCAACCACATGGTGGCTCACAACCATCTGTAATGAGATCTGGTGCCCTCTTCTGGTCATACATCTGGTCATACATGCTGTATACATAATAAACAAATAATAAAAAAAATTTAAAAAAAAAAAGAATCTGTCTTAAAAATGAAAGATGGGGTTGGGGATTTAGCTCAGTGGTAGAGCACTTGCCTAGCAAGCGCAAGGCCCTGGGTTCTGTCCTCAGCTCTGGAAAAAAAAACTGAAAGATGAACTAGCCTTCCAGAGTATCCCGTATCCCTTAAGTTGAAGAGGCATGTGAACGTGAAGAAACAGGTTTAAAGAGGTTGATGGGAGCCAGGCAGTGGTGGCGCACGCTTTAATCCCAGCATTCGGTAGGCAGAGGCAGGCAGATCTCTCTGTGAGTTCTAGGCCAGCCTGGGCTACAGAGTGAATTCCAGGACAGGCTCCAAAGCTACACAGAGAAACCCTGTTTGGGGGGGGGGGGGGAAGAGCTCAGTGGGATTGCTCTAGCACGGTGAAGAAACTGCAAGACCAGAAGCCCTCTGTGCTCATCCGTGCTCGGTCTTTTCCCTCCATGGTCTAGGAATCTTTCCTGAGGGAGAAACCTGGATTTGACAACTCTTTAACATCCAACCCTGAAGTAACTATTAGAATCGCTATATCTACCAGCCAATATTTCTTCGTCTTTGATACGTCTACCCCATCGTCCTTTGGATGGAGACTGAAGAGCAACAAGTTTAAGCCATTTGCCTGAATCCCCTCAGCTGATTAGCGGTGCTGAGTCTCAAATCCAGATCAAGCCGGATCTACTTTCCACTGCGCCCTTTCCACCACACTATGAGTTCTTTAAGCCACTGAAGGCCTGTGCTGACAGTCAAGATGTCATTTCTGAGGAATTGAGTACTTGGTTTGGGAATTCATTTCATCCTTCACCACAGATCTCCCTCTTTTCCCCACGGTGGGGAGCAGGCTTGAGTCATATGGTCTCTTTCAGGGACTACAAGGGGTCTTTTGTGTTAAGAGGGCACAAACAGGGTCTGCCTGGGGCAAAGTTGGGAAACAGACAAGTCTTCTAAGTGCCAGGCTCACCCTCCTCGAGGGAGAGGGGTGAAATTACTCCCTTCCTAACTTATCTGATATGCTTGTCCCCAAGGCCTCCCTTCCTAAGGAACACTCGGTCCTTGGTTCAGCCCACTGATGCCCTTCAAGTTTCCTCCTTCATAAAGCCTCAGTGATTGTACCATGCTGAATTCCTGACCCTCCTCACGCCTCTGAGGGTCTTCAGAGCTCATGTACTTTCCCAGTAAGCAAAGATCATGCTTCTAACCCACTTCCCAGTGGTTAGTGTTATGGCTCTGGCCTGAGTTAACCTCCAGACACCTGTTTCTCTTTCCTGTAAAATGGGATAATTGGTTGGGTGGTGGTGGTGATGGTGGTGGTGGTGATGGTGGTGGCGGCAGCGGCAGCAGCAGCGGCGCATGCCTTTAATCCCAGCACTTGGGAGGCAGAACCAGGTGGATTTCTGTGAGTTCGAGACCAGCCTGGTCTACAGAGTGAGATCCAGAACAGGCTCCAAAACTACACAGAGAAACCCTGTCTCGAAAAACAAAAAACAAACAAACAACAACAACAACAACAAAATGGGCTACTAGGAGGCTGGAGAAACGGCTTAGCAGGGAAGAGCACAAGCCTGAGTTTGGATCCTAGTACCAATGTTAACAAACAAACAGCAACACAAATAGGAACCAGTGGACGACCGTTAAGATGGCCCAGCGCTTGCCACCAAGGCTGATGACTTGAGTTCTAGCTTCAGGACCCAGAAATTGTAAGGAAAGTACCGACTCCTGCAAGTTGTCCCCTGGCCTCCTCCACACTGGCACCAGCATCCATACACATGCAAATAAATAAACTCAGTAGAGTAATTGGCTAACCCCAGTGCCGCTGTTTGTGTCTAAAGCTAGCACTGTGGAGGCAGAGAAAGCAGTGTTGAGGGGGTTTGCTGCCTGCCTGCCCAGCTCAGGGCAGCAAGAGATCCTGTCTCAAAGGAATAAGGTGGACAGTGGCAGAGCAGAACTGATATCCCCTCTGGCCTCTTCAAGCAAAAAAAAAAAAAAAAAACCGTAAGAGATGGTGACGGATTTAAAAATGGAATAATAGGCTGGGCATGGTGGCACACACCTTTAATCTCAGCACTTGGGAAACAGAGGCAGGGGGATCTCTGAGTTCAAGGGCTCCTGCCTTGAAAAAAAACAACAATAAAATAAAATAAGATAATAGTATCTGCCCTAAATAAACATTTACTTTATTTTATGTGTATGTGTGTTTTGCCTGCATGTGTATATGTGTGAACGTATGTATGTACACTATGTATACACCTGGTGCTCATGGGGGCCAGAAGAGGGCATTGGAGTTCCAGGTGGTTGTGAGCCAACGTGTGGCTTCTAAGAACCAGACCCAGGTCCTCTGCAAGAACAGCCAGCGCTCTTAACCCCTGAGCATCTCTGCAGCCCCAGAGTTTAAGTTTTGACGCCACTATCTTTCAAAGAGTATGCAATCCATATGGAAATTTTCCGTCAAAATTGATAGGTATGAGATCGATACTAAGAAGAAACAAACGAAGAGGCGGCCCAGCTTTACTACCCAGGTAAAGCTCTAGCAGTGCTGGACACTGCGCTCACAAGGAATAGTATCTCTTACTACCGTTTGACTGTCTGTCTCCACCACAAAACTGGCTTTATCTCTAGGCCACCCTACTGCCTGCCTTCCCCAGCCCACAGCAGGTACTTAGCAGGAGAAGATGCAAAGCCATCAAAAGCATGGGCAGCCCAGGGTCCTGGGGAATAAACTGCCTCTCACTTCAGTTCACCAGAGACTCCCGACAGTCTGTTTATAGACATCCTTCTGTGGGGGATGGGCTCCTCATTCTTGGCCCTGTTCTAGCCCAGACACAGGCTTATTTCATCAGCGACCTCTGCTCTGGGATGTCACTGGAAGGGTGAGGGGTCATGGATCTCCCCATGGCCAGGAATACCAAGCATGCCAGACCAGCTCTCTGCATACCAGCCCTGAAAGACCCCTGCCCCTTCCACAAGGCCTAGCTTGTGTACTAGCAGCCCTGCCATGCAGAGCGCCCTTCCGCAGGGAGGGAAGGGACAGGGGGGAAGAGCTTGCTCTCAGAACCCCAGTCACAGCCAACCGCTCGTCATTCCCTCAACACTTGAACCTCGCTAGCCTCTGCATTTGCCCTTCTGATCTCTGGGCTGCCCTTTCCTCATCTCTACAGAACAAATCCTGTTCGTTGTTCAGGCCTGGCCCTTCCAGGAAGCTGCCCCGCACCCTGGAAAGAGCTCCCTGTCTGAGCCCGTGTCTAGATCCTACCACTTCTTGTAATTTAGGCCATGGGATCTCAGCTCAGCACTGGACATCAGATGTGGGGGGAGCCAGGCGGGTGGAGCTTTGATTGCTTAGACCAGTCACCTGTCAGCTCGGGAGCCTTGGCTAAGTTGTTTGGCGGCACTGAGCCTCCTTGTAAAATTGAGAAAATAAAATAGGATAATTATGAAAATTAAATGAGATAATGCTCATTAGGCCATTAGCGTGGTGCCTTATGCACATTAAACTCACAATAAATGTTAGCCATTATCCTTGTTTCTGCTTTTCCTCCACTCCCATCCCATCCCCAGGATTCAGATAAGGCCTTGACTGTTTTTCAGTATCTGAAGGCAGAATTTTTTTTTTTTGAAGGCATAATTTTATTGGAACTAATCTCTTAGATTCCAGACATGAAACCTTCCTCCAGAGAGAAACAGCTCTGTTGAGAACACGGCTAAGAACCAGAGACCCCAAGAGAGGTCTCATGTCGGAGGGTAGGACTACCTTAAAGGGTGCTATGGAGCAAAAAACCCGAGTGCTCACCAGCCAAGGAAAGTATCTGGAGGCTTAGAAATCGAACTAACCAGTACAGGGCGTTTGTTTGTTTTTATTCTTGTTTGAGACAGGATGATCTCACTACAGCTTGGGCTGGCCTGAAACTCTTATGTAGACCGGGCTGGCCTCAAACTCGCAGAGATCCTCCTGCCTCTGCCTCCCCCGTGCTGAGATTAAAGGAGTGCACACCACACCTAGCCTCAGATTTACTTTTTTAAGGGATGAAAGGATTTATTCTGGCTCATGGTTTGAAAGCAGAGTCCATTGTGGAGAGGAAGACGTGGTGTTGTGAGTGTAAGACAACTGGTCACAGGGACAAACACAGATTAACAGGATTTTTGTCAGTATTGTACAGGAGTTCATAGAAAAGATGTGAAAAAGAAAGAAAGAGACTTTGGAGAGTCTATGTCCCCTTTGACGAAAGGAAAAGGTTTGAACAATGGATGGTAGAGAAGTGACTAGCAAACATGTACGGGAAGCCAATGAAGCTGTATGCTTCTTCAGTAAAATCTGTTTCTGCAAATGCAGCGTGGTGGTAAGTCCTGGCTAACACTGGAAACACTGTCAGGAAGAATGGAAGGGAGGGAGGGAGGGAGGGAGGGAGGGAAGTAAGTAGCTGAGCCTGGTAATACACATCTATGATACCAGCACTTGGGAGGTGGAGGCAGAAGAACTGGAGTTCCAGATCATTCTCCACTACACAGCAAGTCTGAGGACAGCCGGGTCTACAAGAGACCTTGTTTCAAAAACCTCCAGGGGAAAAGAGAGGCTCTTCTCTCACTCTGCCACAGGGAAGGTGCCTTCGTCGATTGGAAATCTATGCCTTGCTGTTGAGAGATAAAGATAGAGGTGGTGGCGCACACCTTTAATCCCAGCACTCGGGAGGAGAGACAGGTGGATCTCTGTGAGTTCGAGGCCAGCCTGGTCTACAGGGTAGTTCCAGGACAGCCAGGGCTCTGAAAAGAAACCCTGCCCCCCAAAACAAGCAAACAAGCAAGCAAAGAGAAAGAAAGAAAAGAGAAAGAGAAAGAAAGAGAAAGAGAAAGAAAGAAAGAAAAGAGAAAGAAAGAAAAAGAGAAAGAAAGAGAAAGAAAGAGAAAGAGAAAGAGAAAGAGAAAGAAAGAGAAAGAGAAAAAGAGAGAGAAAGAGAGAAAGAGAGAAAGAGAGAGAGAGAGAGAGAAAGAGAGAGAGAGAGAGAGAGAGAGAGAGAGAGAGAGAGACTCTTACCATTTTACCATTAAAAAAACCCTTAGTTTATGGTAACATTGCCCTACTCATCAACAGCCAAGAGAGAGAGAGAAAGAGAGAGAGAGAGAGAGAGAGAGAGAGAGAGAGAGAGAGAGAGAGACTCTTACCATTTTACCATTAAAAAAACCCTTAGTTTATGGTAACATTGCCCTACTCATCAACAGCCAAGACCAGAAATCTAGCAAGCTGGCAGCAATCTCTCTGTTTCCTGTGCCTAGTAGTATCCCTGTCCAGAAAAACCAGTCTTGACCATGAACCGGGATTTCCTCGTGTAGAGAAAGTTAGTATGCAGAAAGTGGTAAATAATTAGGAAGATGCTCCTGGTTCCTGACTCACTGGTCCAGCTTCCCTGAGACCTGTTTGAACTTCCTGGGACTGCACTGTATAGTGGCTAGATCCCCTTGTACTAAGTAACTCAAGGGAGTCTGTTACTTGTACTTATAGGACTGTTGACAAAGACACTGTCTCTGTTCTCACGACTTGTCCAAGGTCCCTTGGGCTCTGAGCTAGAGTCAGAGTTCTGGATTCCATCCTGGAGCTCAGCTCTGGAGAAGATGTCCTGAGGCAGCGCCACACAGACTCTGGGCACAATCGGTGGAAGAGCCAACAGTCTTAATGCTGTTCCAGGGCATAGACCGGAACCCATGGAGCCCCCAGAGGTCTCTCCCAGAAACCACAATAACGATGGCTGTCAGTTACTCAGTGCTCAGCCTGGATGAGGCACTATGTAAGTAGTGGAATAATTTCCAGCCTTCAGAACAACCTCGTTGGGGTGCTGAGGAGATGGATCCATTGGTGAAGAATTCACTGCACACACATAAGGACCTGGATTCGGATACCCACTATCCACACTAAAAAAAAAAAAAAAAAGCTAGGCATGTCAGCGTCTAGCCATGAGTGGTTGGAGCCAAGAGGATCCCTGAAGCTTGCTGGCTAGGTAGTCTTGGCAAATCAGTGAGCTCTAGGTCCAGTAAGAGACTCTATCTCAAAAAATCAGATGGAAGCCAGGCATGGTGGCACATACCTTTATCCTGGCACTCCAGAGGCAGGTGGATCTCTGTAAGTTCAAGGCCAGCCTGAGCTATACAGTGAGACCCTGTCTGAAAACAAAACAAAGTGAACAAACAAATAAGGCCAAAAGTCTGCTGTCCCAAGATTCTGCACTGCTCCCAGAAGCCCCTCACGTCGGCTTCACAGAGACTAGTCTAATGGCATTAACCATCCCAGCTCTCCATGACACCATTAGGAGCTCCAGCCCAGCCACTGTGCCTCCACCTGATCTTGGCTCTGGGCTCTGGGCTGTGGGCTGGGAGAGTATCTGGTTGTTTACCAGGAATTTGGATCTTCTTCAGAGAAAAGCACAGATGACCTATTAGTCTAATTCAAGCACTTAGCAAGGAATGACTGTACCATTCACACCCCCAGGCCCAGGCTAATGGAGCCAAAGCAAATGGAGAGGCCTTGACTGCTCAGAAATCTCCCCAGGAGGGGAGAAGGAAGGAAGGCGAGCAGACCCTGTGCCCCCACTGGAGTTTACTGGGAGGCAGCTTGGCTGAGTATTTCCTGGGCTGGGCAGGCTCTGAGGATACAAGAATACGCAGGGAGAGGCTTGCCTATTCCACCCACCACTCTGACAGTGGTGTGTGTGTGTGTGTGTGTGTGTGTGTGTGTGTGTGTGTGTGTGTGTGTGTGCAGGAACACCTGTCCACTCAGATCAGAGGATATCTTACAGGAGTTGGTTCTCAAATCCTACCAGGTGGGTCCCAGGGGTCAAGTTCAGGTCATCAGGCTTACCAGATATACCTTTGCCCAGTGAGCCATCTGCTCTTCAGAGGACTGGGGCTTGGTTCTCTCACATGGTAGCCCACAACTGCTTGAAACTCTAGTTCCAGGGAATCCGATGCCCTCTTCGACCTCAGTGGGCACCAGGCATGCATGTGATGCACATACATACATGTAGGCAAAACACTCAGACATATGAAATAAACTTTTAAGTAAAAAAACAAACAACAAGAACAGTGGCTGGGGACATAGTCCAGTGGCAGATCATTTACCTAACATGTGTAAGGCCTTCGGTTTTATCTTCATCATAACACACACACACACACACACACACACACACATCACACATCACACATCACACATACACACACACACATTGAGTTGAAGATCATCTTCTCATCTCCAACTACACCTCCAGTTGGAGACAAACCTTGGCTACAGGAAACCCTGTCTCAAAAACCAAACAAACACATAGCTCATTGGGTGGAGGTGCTTGCACCAACCCTGACCACCTGAATTTGAACTCTGGGACCCACATGAAAGGTGAGAAGTGTCTCCTTCAAATTGTCCTCTGACCTCCACACATGCACCCTAGCGTGCCTATTTGCTCACACACATAAAAAAAATTCAAAACACAACCAAATATTTGTGAGTTCAGAACTGGTTAAACAAGCTATGCATACGAATGTACACCATACAAGACCATGTGTGCGGTGAAGAGTAGTAGGGCTCAGCTGAAGCTCCACTCACAGATGCTGCAATATGTTTGTGATTTACACTTCGATGTGCAGCCCCACACACATACCAAAACATAATCCAACTCCGGTGTTACAGACGTGCATGGAACATTCTGGAAGTTTGAGAGAGATGACTAAAAGATTCTCCTTTCTTCTTTAGAATTTTCTGCTTGGTCCAGACTGCTTCCTACAGCATACACCACAATTGCTCATTTTTACTATGTGCCGGAGACGATGCTTGACGTGATGGACCTCGTTCCTTGTGAGGTGCAGCCAATGCTTTGGCATATTACAGATGGGGTTAGTAAATCTCAGAGAGGTTCAGACCAAGGCTGCACAGCTCTTGACTGACAAAGTCAAGACTGGTTGAGAAAGTATCAGTTTCTTCTCTCATTGCTGTGGCAGAATACTTGACAACCAGCTCGGGGAAGAAGAATTTCTTTTGGCTCAGTTTGAAGGGATGGAAATCCATGGGGCTAGTCAGAGCTTGTAGCCATGTTGGCAGGAGCACGAGGCTTGCTTGCATGGAAGCAGAGATGGAAAGTGTCTACCTTGAGGCCTGCTGTAGGGATGGACTTCATCCCGTTAAGTCCCGCCTCTGAAAAGTTCTACAGGAAACAACTGAGGTGAAGGATCTCCACAAGCTTGAGGTCAGCCTGGGCTACACAGCAAGGGACAGCCAGCACTTCCTGCTGCGGCAAGTCCCTGTTTCCCTAAAGAAGGCTGGGGTAGAACCTTGACAAATACCTAACTAGGAGAGCTCTTGACCTAGTGTGTTCAGGCCCGAGCTTGATTCCAAGCTTCACCATAAAAAGAAAGGAAGGAAGGGTGGGAGGGCGGGAGGGAGGGAGGAAGGAAGGAAGGAAGGGAGAGAAAGGAAGGAAGAGTGGGAGGGAGAAGGAGGGAGGAAGGAAGGAAGAGAGGAAGGAAGGAAGGAAGGAAGGAAGGAAGGAAGGGAGAGAAAGGAAGGAAGGAAGGAAAGAAGCCAAGTATGGCGACCAACACCTGTAACCCTGGCACTCAGGAGATTAAAGCAGGAGGATCTGTAACTCCTGTTCCGGGGTGCCCCTTTCTGACCTCTGTGGTCATGCATGTGGTACATAACACTCCCAAACATAAAATAAAAAATAAATCTAAAAAATAATTTTAAACTACAACCGAGGCTTAAATGAATCAATGTGTGTTCTTGAAGACAGTCCCTATTAAATAGTATTTGGCACACGGGATAAGCTCAATACAGGCGGGTTGTTATGTTTTGCTGCATTTATCCCCCTGTTCTTTTCTCGACTGTCTGCTCTGTGTCTCTACTCTGGCATGTGAAAGGACTGGGAACAGTGTCTGAGTCTCACTACCTCAGAACCTCTTCCACCCACCACAGTGTCTTACGGATAGACGGCCTTTGAAAGAATGAATGAATGAGTGAGTGAATGAGTGAATGAATAAGCAAATACAGCTCTATAAATACATTCTTCCAACTCTGCTTGGGAAGATGTTTCCTTACTCCAGGAGGATTAAATTCCCTGAGAGCAAGGACCAGCCTCTGCTTTCTGCTGGGCCTGTTATGATCTGGGACAGATCAGTGGGCTTTCTGCTGGGCCTGTTATGATCTGGAACAGATCATCAGTGTCACGAGGGTTCAATAACTGCTGTGGCTGACTGAGGGCCTCAGCAGCAGTGGTGGAGTGTGAGGCAGGATCCCAGAATCACCCAGAGTTGGGATGGGTACCACCTTGTATTCATACTCTTTTCCTTCCATCTCTGTGGCAAGAGAGGCTGAGAGGTTTGTCTGAAGCCACCCATCAGTTAGCAGTAGGGCTCCTGTGTCTCCTCATCACCCTATCAGTGCCCTCGCATACGAGCCATACCACTAATCTTCTATAAACTTCCAATTTAAGAAAATGGGAAAAGATCAGAGTTTTAGGTCAAAATGTTTAATCATGATCCAAGGGGCTGGGGACTTGGGGACAGTAGTAGGCATTAAGCAAGACCCAAAGGCTTCAGCTCCCGATGCCCCAATGTTCAGGATTGCACGGCAGGGCAGTGTAGACAGCGGGCTCTCACCTTCCATTCAGAGGGGCGAGGGGACGGGAACACAAGCCTTCCTCACAAAGGGAATGTCTTCCTCAGCTGCCTCGGAACCCTCAGCCCTGCCTTCCTGGAGAGTGCAACAGGGAATGACTGATCGGGTTAGGCTCTGGGTGATCCTGGGAAACAGGAAGAAGGGTGGGGGGTGGGGAAGCAAATCACCACCAGAATATATGGCCAAACTGGGGTGACAAAGTCCTAAGGAGGGACGGCCGGAGACAGAAGAAGGAAGGGGTAAGGGAGGTTTGAAAACCAGCCAGTCAGGATCCGAAGGTGATAGATCCTGGCTTCTCCCAAGCCCTCCTCTGGAGCAGACAGGACGTGCCAGGTGGGATGTCTGCTTGGGTCCAGGGTCGCGGTGTTGCACACTGCATCTTCTTCCGGAGGCTGTCGTTTTCACACCCGTAACATGCTGCAAGTCCCTGAGGAAGCCCCGCTACCAGAGGGGTTGAAGCAGAACCAAAGTAAGGACGAAGAAAGAAAGAACAGGCAGCCTGGGCTGTGGTCTCGGAGCCGGGCTACGGTTCTGTGGAAGAAATGGAATAGAGTCAGCCCAGAGGACATCTCCCTTCATCGCCTAAGCCTCAGTCCCCTCCCCTTCCCAGGCCCTGTGCGTCACAGGTCCCGTTGTCTGCCTGGTCTGCATTTCCTCCGACTAGTGCAGTATGATCTTGACCTACATGACCGAGGAAGTCCTACCTCCTGCACCACAGAAAAGGTAGAGTCGCCCCAGTCCTGGGAGAAGAGTTGTCTGTGGAAACGCATCTTAGCTGCAATGGCCTCCGCTAAGTACAGGAGAAAAAGGAGATTGGAGCAAGGTGCCAGGGAGTTTCCCTGATCCCCCCCAAGCAAGAAGGGGAATGCCATGGGTCCCTGGAACACAGTGGGCAGGTGGGTAGGAAGTGGGAGTGAATTCCGACTCATTCTGCTTGCTAGTTCAAGTTCAAGTTGCTAGGGGGCCTAGGCAGGTTGAACAGGCAGCATGGAGGTCATTCTGGGAGCGGGAGGAGGAGTGGGAGGAGGAAGAATGGCTTCGTTGGAAGGCTAGAGGGCGAAGCCCAGAAGAGGGATGCTCTGACTAAAAGGATAGACAGGACCCGAGTGGGCCACACAGCTGACCCTTCCTCTCTCTGCCAGTCTGACCTGGCTCCAGGGGCTGGGTGTCAGAGGAACATACGCACTGAGGCAGGGGTTCTGGGAGAACGACCTCTCCAGCTGCTCACACTCGTCCTGCAGGTTGCCACTGCCTCGGCAGGTGCAGCTTAAGGCAACGCTAGCATTGACCTTGCTGATGAAGTTTGGGGTCATGGCAGTCCCTGGTGGGTGAAGAGAGGAAGGGGTTGTCAGGGGCTAGGCAAATTCCAACTCCGGCCTCCATCTTCTTCCGCCTGTCTCAGGACCTCAGCACCATCCTGGGTGCTGTCTCCAGTGCACTTACACCTCAGAGCTGACCGCGCTAAGGATTCCTACACATGCCCCAGCCTCACCAATCAGCCCCATGTATGCCCGCAGACATCTGGACTGCTCAGTTGTACAAGTCCCCAGGATGTCCATAGGATGGCAGTGGGTCTGGAAGTCCATCAGGCGTGATCTGGAAGAAAGGAAGTTTCCAGGGTCCCCACTGAGGATCCGAGTTGTGGAATATTATTTTAACTATGTAAAGACGTGTTACCTTTGTTCATGCGGTGGAATATGACTTTAACTGTGTAAAGACCTGTTACTTTTGTTTATGCTGCATTTGTTTGATTATGTAAAGATGTGTTGTGTTTGTTTCGCCTTGCCTGCCTAAAAAAAAAAAAAAACCCGAAAGAGCCGAACAGCCAATAGCCAGGCAGGAGATAGGCGGGGCTGGTGGGCAGAGTGAATAAATAGGAGAAGGAAGAGAGAGAGAAGTGGAGAAGAAAGAAGAGAATGAGGAGAAAGAGAGGGACACGCCCAGGGCCAGAAGACAGACAGACAGACACAAGAAGCAGTGAAAGTAAGAGATACAGAAGGAAAGAAAAGTAAAAAGCAAAAGGTAGACAAAGAGAAACAGATTAATTTAAGTTAAAGAAAAAAAAAAACCTAGCCAGAAACGAGCCTAAGCTAGGCCGAGCATTCAAAACTAACAAAAGTCTCTGTGTCATGATTTGGGAGCTGGTTGGTGGCCCAAAAGAAAAAGCCTGTTACAGATCTGGACTTCACCCTCACTGCCCTCCAGGTGCCCACGCCTGCCCTCATGCCCCCTCCTCTTCGGCCTTCAGGACTACATCCATCAGGATTCAGTTACCACTCCCAAAGCCCCACAGCCCATCACTATGAATGTGAGCTCCATAGTCCCTAGTCACATGACCAGTTACAGCTTCCTTCAAGTTTCCTTGACCATAAAACAGAGAGGACAACAGCATAACCATCACGAGGATGAAACAGGAGAAGGCATATATTGCATTCGGCATAGTACCGGGCACACGTTATGGGTTTAGCGAACGCCAGATACTCAGATTATTAACATTCGTCCTACATTAGGTGAGATGGTCATCTTAGTCTCTCTTTCTGTTGCTGCGATAAAATTTGGGGATTTTATTTTAGCTCACAGTTCCAGGTTACAATCCAACAGAGCAAGGAAGCCAAGGCAGCAGGAGCTTGAAGTGGCTAGTCACACCCACAGTGCAGGGGAGGAGAGAATGGATGCTTGCATGCATAGTGGCTAGTCACGCCCACAGTGCAGGGGAGGAGAGAATGGATGCATGCATGCATGCATAGTGGCTAGTCACGCCTACAGTGCAGGGGAGGAGAGAATGGATGCTTGCATGCATAGTGGCTAGTCACGCCCACAGTGTAGGAGAGGAGAGAATGGATGCATGCATGCATGCATAGTGGCTAGTCACGCCCACAGTGCAGGGGAGGAGAGAATGGATGCATGCATGCATGCATGCATAGTGGCTAGTCACACCCACAGTGCAGGGGAGGAGAGAATGGATGATGCATAGTGGCCAGTCACGCCCACAGTGCAGGGGAGGAGAGAATGGATGATGCATAGTGGCCAGTCACGCCCACAGTGCAGGGGAGGAGAGAATGGATGCATGCATGCATGCATAGTGGCTAGTCACGACCACAATGCAAGGGAGGAGAGAATGGATGATGCATAGTGGCTAGTCATGCCCACAGTGCAGGGGAGGAGAGAAGGGATGCATGCATGCAAAGTGGCTAGTCACGCCCACAGTGCAGGGGAGGAGAGAATGGATGCATGCATGCATGCATAGTGGCTAGTCACGACCACAATGCAAGGGAGGAGAGAATGGATGATGCATAGTGGCTAGTCATGCCCACAGTGCAGGGGAGGAGAGAAGGGATGCATGCATGCAAAGTGGCTAGTCACGCCCACAGTGCAGGGGAGGAGAGAATGGATGCATGCATGCATGCATAGTGGCCAGTCACGCCCACAGAGCAGGGGAGGAGAGAATGGATGATGCATGCTTGTATTTAGTTCACTTTCTCCTTCTTTATTCAGTCCAGTATCCCAAGACCAGGGAACGGCATCACTCACAATGGTGGGTTCTCCCACATCAATTACTGTAATTAAATGTAATCCCCAGAGCTGGAGAGATGGCTCAGCACTCAAGACCATTGGCTGCTTTTCTAGAGGACATGGGTTCGATTCTTAACACTCACATGGTGGCTCACAACCATCTGTAACTTCCATCCTAGAGGACTAGATGCCCTTTTCTGGCTCCCAGGGTACCAAGCATGTACACGGTACACATACATACATGCAGATAGACAAAATACATATAAAATCAAAATAAGTAAATCTTAAAAAACAACAACAACAAAAAACACTTAGCACACCAGTTTTCTTTAGGTGCTAAAATTTACTATGTCCTGTATCTGTTTCTTCAGTTTGTGTTACATTTTGCCTTGTACTAGGTGAATTGTTTACTTTTCTACTACTTCTCCCCAACTAGGAACCCCTTAAAGGCCAGTATTTTCCTCATTTTAAAATGTGTGAGATGATTGTAATGGCTACTAGAACCGTGACCACAGGTGCACAGAATGATTGAAGACTAGGTCACATCCTGCCCTCCAAAGCCAACTTAGAAACTGACTTCCACCTGACATGGTAGTACACACCTTTAATCCCAGGAGACAGAGGCAGGCAAATCTCTGAGAGTTTGAGGCTAGCCTGGTTTACCTAGGAAGTTCCTGACAAGCCAAGCCTACCTAGAAAGCTCCTATCTCAATACAAAGAAAAGAGTAAGAAAAAGAAAAAAAGAAACCAGACTCTCTCCCTATAACCCCTGAGTGTGTCATTTCACTTCTTTCTACTATGATTTGCTCATTTGTAAACGGAGGATGATACAAAATAGTAATAGCAACCATCTCATAGGTTTTTGGGTTTTTTCCCCGAAGCTTAGACAAGTAAATACTAAGTATTTAAAGCAGCATCAAGTTTGTAAGAAGTGGCTGGAAATGTTAGTATTATTACTCAGAGTTCCAAGTACAAGCTTTTAAAAAAAATGCACTTATTTTCATTTTATATAGATGCGTGTTTGCCTGCATGGGTGTATGTACACCATGTGTGTGCCTGGTGCCCATGGAGGCCAGAAGATGGATCCCCTGGAACTGGAGTTATCGACCACTGGAGCCATCATGTGGGAACTGAATTCAGGTCCTCTACAACAGCCTCGAGTGCTCTTTACAGGTGAGACACATAAACTAGTGTTTATGTGTTAAGTTTAGATCTGTCTGACTTTGAAACATCTTACTCATGCCCACCCTGCTCCACAGGAAATCACTCAAGACACAGATGTGCCTATTTTTGTTGTCTATATAGAAAAATGTCTGGCAGGGAATGCTCTCCAGAATAGTGACAGAATATTGAGTGATGCTTTAACTTATTTTTATTAGCATATATTAATTATGCATAATAATGGGCTTTGTAAAGACATTCTTATTACATTTTTAATTTTCGTCTTTTGAAATTGTCTTACTGTGTTTTTCAAGGTGGTCTTAAACTCCTGGATTCAAGCATCCTCCTGCCTCAGGCTCCTAAGGTTCTATCTAGTGTTCTGTAAAAACTAGGCTAACACTACAGATCTCATGGGATTCTGGTCAGAGTTAACTCGATCGGAGTGCTTGGCCTTCTGCGGAAGAGCAAGTGAATGCTAGTGCTCCTTAAGAACTTGATTTTAAGTTATTTCTATTATTGCTTTTTTAAGACAAGGTCTCACATAGCCCATGCTGGCCTTAAGTTCAGGATGTATGTGAGGATGTTCTTACATTTCTGCTCTCTCTGCCTTGGCTTCCAAATGCTGAGAGTTCAGATGTGAGCCACTATCCTGGCTTGGAATTTTATTTCTTTTTTAATTTTTAATGAAAAATACTTTCCTTGTTTATATAGGGAGTGGCTAGGGAGCCATAGTCTGTGAATGAGGATGAGAAGACACTTTCCGGAGTCACTTCTCATCACCTTCCATTGGCTGAGACGTAGTCTTTCTTAGTTCTGCAGCGGCCTACTTCTGCCTGGTCCAGAGGCTTTGGAGGTCCTCCTCCTCTGCCTCCCCACCCCAGGAGTTCAGGGATGCAGCGGCAAACCACCATATCCCAGTGCCTCCCAGCACTGGGGAAGCAGAGGCAGGCAGATCTCTGAGTTCAAGGCCAGCCTGGTTTACCTAGTGAGTTCCAGGACAGCCAGGACTATGTAGAGAGACCCTGTCTCACAAAAACAAGAAGAAAGAAAGAAAGAAAGAAAGAAAGAAAGAAAGAAAGAAAGAAAGAAAGAAAGAAAGAAAGAAAGAAAGAAAAGAGAGAGGGGGGGGAAGGGAGGGAGGGAGAGAGAGAGAAAGAAAGAGAAAGAAAGGAAGGAAGGAGGGAAGGAAGGAAGAGAAAAAGGTTTTCTGGAGCTAGTGAGATAAAATCACTTCCTACCAAGCCTGAAGACCCGAGTTTCCTCCATCTCTATCCACAACCTACTTAGTGGAAGGAGAGAGTTGACCTTTGACCTCCACAAGTGTATTCTGACTCTGGAGGTTGCAGGACTACCCCACATACCTCAACCTCACTAAATAAATGAATAAATAAACGTAGGGGGTTTGTTTGTTTGTTTTTGTTTTTTTAGGCAGGGTCTCAATTTGTGGCCCTGGCTGGTCTGGAACTAAGTTGACCAGGCATTTAGGAGGAAGAGAAAGGAAGATCAAGAGTTAGGGGCTGTATGAGACCTTGTCTGAAAAAATAAAAAAAGTGTCATGGCCAGGAGCGGTGGGGGTGTCTTTATAATCCCCTGCACCCAGGAAATCAAAGGGGAAGCTTAGGTTACATAACGTAGTGAATAGCCTGGGCTACGGAAGGAAGGGCAGGAGGGAGGGTTTCATGAAATGTCCAAGGTAAAACAGCCAGTGGCTCTCGGTGTCCTGGGACATCAAGTGCGGCTTTTGCGGAAGGAGAGCCAGACCCAGATAGAGGGGTGTGCCACGTCCTGCCCATCCCGCCCACCCTCACAGGGCACCTGCACAGAGGGTCCGCACGGCAGAAGCTCCGAAGATCCAGGCAGTTGGGGACCTCAGAAGGGAGGGCGCAGCTGGGGGCGATGGTGTTCCGCCGGCGCTCCCCACAGCCCACATCCTCGGGCCTGCAGGGGCACAGCAGCAGGGCCTGGGCATGGGACTCCGCCGCCTTCTCGAAGAAGGAGCGCAGCTGGGCCAGGCAGAGGTGGCGCTGGCAGCGGAACCCTGAGCACGCCTCCCCGTAGGCTTTGCGCAGGCGGTCACACTTGTCGTTAAGAGTACAGATCATAGCAAATTTGAGGCAGAGGTCCGAGTCTGTGGGGAGAGCAGCACCAAGTCACCAGGCTGAGTCTCACTAGGAAGCCCAGGAAATCCCGAGGTGACAAGCAGTTGAGATGCCAGAAAGAAAGGAATGTCCTGAATTAATCCATTCCTGACACTTCTCTCAGAAACTCTATCCCGTTCTCTGCCCTCGTCTGGTCTGGTTAAATGGTTGTCATCATCGTCATCACCGTCATCATCATCATCACCACCACCACCATCGCCACCACCCACATACATCTAACACCCACTCATTTATCTAGCATCCGAGCAGGAGACAGCTCAAATAAACAGAAGGGGTTCCTTGATCCTAGGCAGTGATGGTGGGAATCACCAATCAGAAGCTCTGCAACACCCCAGAGAACTTCCCAATCCGTTAGGACGGTGCAACCAAATTCTGCTTAGGTTTGATTAGGGCCTTTCTATTCTGTTAGGGTTGTGTTGGTTTGTTTTGAGAGGGCATTTTTTTCTTTTTTCTTTTTTAAGTGTGTGTGTGTGTGTGTGTGTGTGTGTGTGTGTGTGTGTGTGTGTGACAGAGAGACAGAGAGAGAGAGAGAGAGAGAGAGAGAGACAGAGAGACAGAGAGAGAGAGACAGACAGAGAGAGAGACAGAGAGAGAGAGACAGAGACAGAGAGAGAGAGAGACAGAGACAGAGAGAGAGAGAGACAGAGAGAGAGACAGAGAGAGAGAGAGAGAGAGAGAGAGAGAGAGAGAGAGAGAGAGAGAGAGAGAGATGCTGTGAGGAGAGCCGGAGGACGACGACTTCAGGGAGCTGGTTCTATCCCTGCACCATACGGGTCCCAGGTGGTCAGACTTGGCAGCAAGTGCCCTCACCCACTGAGCCATCCCATTTGTCCTGTTTTTGAGACAGGGACTCATGTAGTCCAGACTGGCCTTGAGCTCACCGTCTAGCAAGGATGCCCTTGAACTTCTGATCCTTCTCCTACTCTACCTCCCAGTGTTGAGGTGACAGGTAGGAGCTACCCTGCTATCTTTCATTTACTAATTCACATATGAAAATTCTCCCATATTCTGAAACTTTGAAAACTAGAATGATATATACATACATACATATATTGTTGTTGTTTCCTGAAACAGGGTTTCTCTGTGTCACAGTCCTGGCTGTCCTGGAACTCACTCTGTAGACCAGGCTGGCCTCAAACTCACTGAAAACCACCTGCCTCTGTCTCTCAAGTGCTGGAATTAAAGACATGGGCCACCACCACTTGGCTAGAGTGACATTTTTTATGTAGGGACTTGTGGGGCTAGGCTTCACTACATGCTGTGTACAAACCACTGAGCTACACCCTACACCCTTGATGATATTTATATTAACAGAATATTCCAACAAACAACCAATCTAGAATATTCCAGCAGCCTGTGATTTTTAACAGGTTATTTACTGATTCCTCCTAATGGGTTTGTTATGTATAAATCTGCAGGTTTTTCCTCAAAATTCCAATTCTAATATACATAATTGACTATACTATAAAACTCAATAAAAAATTCTTAAGCTGGATGTGGTGGCACAGGTCTATAATCCCAGCACTCAGGAGACACAGGCAGGTGAATTTCTGTGAGTTTGAGGCTAGCCTGATTTGCATAGTGATTTCCAGGCCAGCCAGGACTACACAGTGAGATCCTGCCTCAAAACAAAAACAAAAACAATAACAAAACATATATATATTCTTCCAGGCATAGGAGTGTACTCATATAATTCTAGCACTTGGAGACAGAAAAATAAAGAGCAGGACCTCAAGGCTAGTCTGGGCTGCATAGCAAAACAAGAAAAAGCCTAATTTAAAAAATAAGAACAACTATAAAATAAATCTTTCTTGTATCTTAAAAACTAGTGCCTGAACTTATTCTTTGATTTTTGTTTGTTTGGCTTGGTTTTTTGTTTGTTTGTTTGTTTGTTTTTGTTTTTTGTTTTTTGTTTTTGATAGGTAGCCTAGGCTGGCTCAGAACTCATTTTGTAGCTGAGGATGACCTTGAACTCCTGATCATCCTGCCTCTACTTCTCAAGAGCTTGGATTAGGGCCATGCATTTCTGTATTCTTTCTCAACCAGTTCACAGCCTCATTGTCCTGGGGAAAAAATGCACTTTACAGCCCTTTTGGACTGATAGTTCCCACCCTGAGTGACCCCTGTGGGGAATGAGATGCTTTCTACTTTTTTCTGCCCAACTTCTCACCCACCCCATTAGAATGGTTGATAACAAGCAATTTCCTAGTCCTTGGGGAGTTCTGAAAAAACTACTTTCCTGGCCACCTTAAATGTGGATAAATACTCCATTTCAGCATGTTTTCTGCGGCCTGCTGCTGCTCCCACACACCCTTCCTGAGGACCAGTGGCCTTAATGGGCTCTGGAGGTTTCCCTAGTAACTGTTGCTTTTTAATGACTTCTGTGAACTTAGACTCTGCACCACAGCTCAGACTTCCATCCTGACACAGCAGGCAGAAACCCTTCCCCCAAAGCCCCCTAGTTTATGCACCCCTCAGCCACGCTCCCCTCAGAGCCCAGGCCCAGCCTCCCTTTCCCCAGGCTTGTCCTCCACACCTGGTTTGAGCATGCTCAGCTTGTTGAGATTCATTTTCCAGGGTTTGCTGGTCACTGTGTCTTCATAAGGGGAGACATCTAACTCGTAGTCACCTGGAGAGGACAGGGAGTATGTGAATGTCAAGGGCAAGCACTGGCCAAGGGGAGCAGGGAAGGCTGAAGTTGCTGGGTTAGGCTGCAAGGGCTTGTGAGCAAAAGAAAAGACGTAGCCTGGTAGCTGGGGAGCGGCCAGCTGTGTAGATGAGAATAATTCAGAGCCATGAAGGTACAGGTCAGACCCAATGAATAAACACATGAAAATAATTAAGAGCTATCATTTGTTAAGCACATGGGATCCCAGGCATGACACACACACACACACACACACACACACACACGCACGCACGCACGCACGCACACTCACACACGCAAACACACCTCACTCCATCCTTCCTAGAAGTCTAAGTAGGTAAGAAGAAACTGAGGATGAGAGGTTGAATGACTGTGACTGCCTAAATTCACATTAGCTTAACAAGAAGGGGACCTGGGCTAGGCATGACGGCACCCACCTTTCCTCACAGTACTCTGGGACAAGGCAGCCGGATCTCTATGAATTAGAGGCCAGCCTGGCCTATATAGCGAGTTTCGTTTCATGCCAGCCAGAGCTACACAGTGAGACCTTGTCTCAAATAAAGGGGTGGGGGGTGGGGCGGGATATAAAAATCTACAGATTCCAGAATTTCTGCTCCCAAGTATAGACATTGCCTGTGGGCACACACTCAAACACAGAGACGCCTTCTCACTTTCTCTTGGCATTAGGGAAGGGGCAGCAATGGATTGTGCTCTAGGCTTGACCACTGGCTGTGGAGGCACATGATACCACACAGAAAGGGAAGTGACGGAGCTGGACCAGAATGAGAGAACCAGAGGAAGGAAAGACAGAAGGACCCCACAACCAACACACCTCTCCCAGTCATCCTGTGGGGCTGTGGGCGTCTGAAGGGCACTTGCTAGGTTGTAAGCATGGCGGTGCTCAATAAATGCTAATTAGTAAATGTTGTTGGGGGCTGGGATATAGCTCGGTAGTTAGAATGCTTGCCTGGCATGTGCAAAGCCCTGGGTTCAACCCCCAACACCAACAATAAATTGGGCACAGTGGCTCCTGCCTGTAATACCAGCATTCAGGAAGTGGAGCTAGGCAGATCAAGAATTCATGGTTGGGGCTGGGTCAGCAGTTAAGAGCACTGCTCTTCCGGAGGACCTGGGTTCAATTCCCAGCACCCACATGGCAGCTAACAGCTCTCTGTACCTCCAAGATCTGACACCCATGGGCTGGAGGGATAGCTCAGCCGTTAAAGGCTAGGCTCACAACCAAAAATATAAGATCTGACACCCCTACACAGACATATATGCAGGCAAAACACCAATGTACATAAAATAAGAATCAATAAATTATTTTAACCAAAAGAGTTCATGGTCATCTTTGGCTACATAGCAGGTTAGAAGTTAGCTTGGGTAGATGAGACCCAGTCTCTAAATCAATCACGGAAGAAAGAGGAAAGCACCCAACAGGCCTTTGTAAATGCATCTTTTTTCTTTTCTTTTCTTTTTTTTTTTTTTTTTTAAAGATTTATTTATTTATTATGTATACAGAAGAGGGTGCCAGATCTCATTACAGATGGTTGTGAGCCACCATGTGGTTGCTGGGAATTGAACTCAGGACCTCTGGAAGAGCAGTCAGTGCTCTTAACCTCTGAGCCATCTCTCCAGCCCCTGTAAATGCATCTTGAAGACTGCAGGAGCATGGACGTCAGACAAACAAAGAGGATGGGCTTTAAGAAAGGAAGACCTGGGAGTTCCTAGAGGGAAGTGGGCGAGTCCCAGAAGACGTCTCTGGGGAAGATCAGAAAGAGAAACGACTAGGATGAAGATTGGAAAGCAGGATAAAGAGTGTTGTGGACGGGCTGGATCCACCCATGGAGATGAAAGGTAGAACAAAGTCAGCTGATGGAAGCTGGCATCAGATGTAAAACGTGGGCAGGAAATACATTTTTCAGCCAGGCAGTGGTGGCGCACGCCTTTAATCCCAGCACTCGGGAGGCAGAGGCAGGCGGATCCCTGTGAGTTCAAGGCCAGCCTGCTATACAGAGTGAAATCCAGGACAGCCATGGCTACACAAAGAAACCTAATCTTGAAAAAAAAAAAAAAAGAAAGAAAGAAAAGAAAAGAAATACATTTTCCTTTTGAAAAGCCAGTGGGAGGAGGGCTTGTTGTAACTGCAGTTTAACCTAGCAAGTTCTGTTCTTTCTTTCTCTTTCTTCCTTCCTTCCTTTCTTCTTCCTTCCTTCCTTTCTTTCCTTTCTCTCTCTCTCTCTCTCTCTCTCTCTCTCTCTCTCTCTCTCTCTCTCTCTGTTTTTTCAAAACAGCAGAGGCTGGTGGATCTCTGAGTTTGAGGCCAGCCTGGTCTACAAAGTGAGTTCTAGGACAGCCAAAGCTACACAGAGAAACCCTGTCTCAAAACAAAAACAAAAACAAACAAACTAAACAAATACAGATTAGGAATTTCAGGATTTACAGGATTAAGAGATGAAACTTTTTCTCCTATTCAGACACAGACAATAAGCCTAGAGAGGCTTCTGAATTATAAAGTTGGTCATAACTCAACTGGGAAGAAAAATAAATCAAACCCATGGTTACCCTGACCGACATTGGGATCTCTCAGTTGATGAAGGAGGTAAGCAGTAAAGCCTGCCAGTTGGACAAATACATTCAGGAGAAAAAAAAATAGATTAAAGCAGTGACTCCCATGGAGGCCTGACAAGGGCCTTTTAATTAGGTCTAGAAGGGAGCACGTGTCTTAAGGTGTGGAAAAGCCTGCTGGGCTCATGAGATGACAGAAATCAAAGATATAAAAAGCAATTATGTGTTGGGCAGCCAAGAGCTACCAGCCCATATTAAAAGAGACTATGAGACTTAAAATCCCCAACATCCTTCAGGCAGGAAGCAGACTGAGAATACTGCTCAGTCCCCAAGGAGGCTGCAGTGCCCATTTTAAACATGGCCAAAGAGAATAACAGAAAGGCCAGAACCTGGCAGAGGGCTGGGCCAAGAGTCCTACAGAACAATGCACAGAGCAACTTTGTCCTTAAAGCACAGGGGACATCCCTCTTCCTAGCGGAGAGGGCCTTTCAACACCAGCTGTGAGTCAGGGTGCCCTGTGTCTCCCAGCCTCCCCCGTCTGAGGTTATTTGTGTCTTTGACTTGTGTCTGTGCCCTGCATATGTACAGAAGGCATAGGACTTGTCTTTTCAATTAATGGGCTTCTAGATCAAGAGGAACCAGATCCAGACCCAGCAGAGAAAATTCCATGAGCCAGGACATATGCCCATGTTCTCTACACTCAAAGGTTGAGGGCAGGAAGACACAGGTCTGAGGCCATTCTTGTGCTTCATAGTAAGACCCCTGAGCAAAAATCAAGTGTCCAAGTACCAGAAGAGGGTGTCAGATCCGCTGGAACTGGAGTTAGAGATAGTCATGAGCCGCCTCCTAGGTGCTGGGAATTGAACTCAGGTCTTCTGGAAAAGCAACCAGTGCTCTTAACCACTAACACCACTCTCCAGCCCCTCCCCACGCCACCCCGTTTTGTTTTGTTTGTTTGTTTTTGAGACAAGGCTTCTTACTGGCCTGGGACTCACCAAGCAGGCTCAGCTGTCTGGCCAGCACACCCCAGGGCTCCATCTTTCTGTTTTCCCGGCACTGGAATTACAAATGTCACATGCCCACTTGTTTGTTTTAATGTGGATTCTGAGCTCAAACTTAGGTCTTTATGTTTGCAAGGTTGACTGAGCTACCTCCCTGGCCCTTTTTGACCCCCCCCCCTTTTTTTTTTAAAGTTTTGGGTTTTTGTTTTGTTGTTTGAGACAAGGTCTCACTAGCCGAGGCTATCCTCAAATTTGTGGGGATCCTCATACCTCAGTCTCTCCAGTGCTGGGATTATAAGCCTCCATGCTTACCCTAAGGAAGTCTTTTTTGTTATCACAACATAGTCCCAGCACTTGGGAGACAGAGGCAGACGAATCTCTGAGTTCAAGGCAGCCTGGTCTACAGAGCGAGTTCCAGGACAGCCATGGCCACACAGAGAAGCCTGTCTCAAAAAACCCAAAATTAGTTAGTTAATTAATTAATTTAAGCTATGGCAAGAGACAGATGTGGATCTTGCGCGTGGCTCCCTCTGAGCCTTCTCTCTTGCTGCACCCAGTCTGGTTAATGAAAACCTTTCTGTTACAAGCTGCAGGATGAGCTACTTCCTACCCTCTCTGAATCAGGAGATCCCGTGGTGTTCCGAACCTGTTGTGGGTTGAGGACCTTTCCTCACTTTCTCTCAATATCCTATTTTAGGAACTCCTCAAGCTGGGACTCTCCCTGACTTAGAGCTTTGTGAAGAGGAAGATATAGGTAAGAAAAGTGGACATAAGGGGCCAGCAAGATGGCTCAGTGGTTAAAAGTGCTTGCCACCAAGCCTGCCAGCCCGAGTTTGATTCCCAGAATCCATATAGCAGAAGAAGAGAAGCAATTCCACAAAATTGTTCTCTGAGCTGGGCAGTGGTGGCGCACACCTTTGATCCCAGCACTTGGGAGGCAGAGGCAGGTGGATCTCTGTGAGTTCGATGCCAACCTGGTCTACAGAGTGAGTTCCAGGACAGCCACGGCTACACAGAGAAACCCTGTTTCGAAAAAACAAACAAACAAACAACAAAAAAAATTGTCCTCTGACCTCCACACTCGAACACTGGCATGCATACAAACACATATCTGCACACATGAATAAATAAATTTTTTTTTACCTTTTAGAGCTTTATTAGGAGGAGAGAGAGAGAGAGAGAGAGAGAGAGAGAGAGAGAGAGAGAGAGAGCCAAAGAGACACAGAGACAGAGACAGAGCGGGCGCAGAGGGAGAACCTAAGTTGTTGTTTTTTGGGTTTTCTTGTTTTTTTTGTTTTTCAAGACAGGGTTTCTCTGTGTAGCTTTGCGCCTTTCCTGGAACTCACTCTGTAGACCAGGCTGGCCTCGAACTCACAGAGATCCTCCTGCCTCTGCCTCCCGAGTGCTGGGATTAAAGGTGAGCGCCACCGCCGCCGCCGCCGCCGCCCGGCATATTTTTTTATGTGTTTTTTGAGACAGGGTTTCCTTGTGTAGCCTTGACTGTTCTGGAACAAGCTCTGTGGACCAGGCCGGCTTCGAACTCAAAAAAAGGCTGAAAATATTTTTAAAAGAAAGGTAGAAATAGGTAGAGGAGAGGGCAAAGTTTGAAGTTTAACCTAAGAAGATAATGCCAAATTTCCCCTGCATCTCTCACTAATGTCACACGTAGAACTTCATTCATCCCCACCAAAATCAACTAAACGGCCTGTCTTACACCAATGAGAAGGGACTTCCCCAAATCCACCTTCCCAGCTTAGTCCGGTCCAGGAGAGTGGCCTTACCAAGGCTGCGGGCAGGGTGAACGGTCCAGTAAATGTTCAGACAGGTAGCTTGGTGCTTCATGCGCCGGTGGCACGTGCAGCCCAGCAGAGAGCTGTTCCTAAGTTGTTGCGCTGCCTCCAGGCAGTCTGCAGACATGGAAGACTCCTCCAAGGGTAATTCGGTGCTTATACTGGAGGTGCAGGACTCCAGCTGATGGTAGGCAGCCTTGCAAGCGGGATCAGCCTGGCATGTCTTTCTGGCCTGGATACAGCTGTTCACAAACCTGCTCTCTGTGGGAAGGGAGTCTCCTGCAAAGACAGCAATCAAGTGAGGCCACAAGATCTGCCAGGGAATACTAAATCAGGAGGTAAGGTAGGGCAGATTCCGATGAAATTATGAGAAAATCTTAGGACATCACAAAGCGCTTTAAGAAAAAGTGTGGAGGGGGCTGGAGAGATGGCTCAGCAGTTAAGAGCCCTGGCTGCTCTTTCAGAGGACCGGGGTTCAATTCCCAGCACCCACATGGCACCTTACAAGTGTCTGTAACTCCAGTTCCAGGGGATCCAGCACCCTCACACAGACATATATAGGCAAAACACTAACGCACATTAAAAAAATAAATAAATTATTCAAAAAAATAAGAAGTGTGGAAGGTGCTGGAGAGATGGCTTAGCAGTTAAGAGCACTGGCTGCCCTTCCAGAGGACCCAGGTTCAAGTCCCAGCACCCATATGATGGCTCACAGCTGTCCATAACTCCAGTTCCAGGCACATATGGTGCACAGACATACACGGAAGCAATATAAATAAATTTAAATAAGTCTTATATGTGTGTGTGTGTGTGCGTGTGCATACACACACACGCACACGCACACGCAGTGCGCATGCCAGCGACGCCTATCAGAGAGCTGTTCCTGAGTTGTTGTGCTTCTTTAAAGTATATACACTTTTGGCGGTGGTGGCGCACGCCTTTAATCCCAGCACTCGGGAGGCAGAGCCAGGTGGATCTCTGTGAGTTCGAGGCCAGCCTGGGCTACCAAGTGAGTTCCAGGAAAGGCGCAAAGCTACACAGAGAAACCCTGTCTCAAAACAAAAACAGAAACAAACAAACAAAACAAAAGCAGATTAGGAATTTCAGGATTTACAGGATTAAGAGATGAAACTTTTTCTCCTATTCCGACACAGATGATAAGCCTGGAGAGGGTTCTGAATTATAAAGCTGGTCATAACTCAACTGGGAAGAAAAATAAATCAGACACATGGTTACCTTGACCGACATTGGGATCTCTCGGTTGATGAAGGGGGTACAAGAAACTGCCCTTGCCTCAATTGCTGACAGTTACTGTCCAAATTGGACCAGCAGAACACAAGAATGGCAACTACCAAACTTTGTCAAGACAAGGTAGGACAGTCCTCCAAAATCCCCTGCTTCACAGGAAAGTCTGTCAGACATTCTGGGCCTGTAGGCCAAAAATGGATGTCCCACTGTGGGAGCCCATTTTCAGGTTCCTCATGGCTTTACCTAGCAGGTCATAGAGAGGATGATTAGACCATGGGCCTGAGTGCAGGTGTCTGAAATGGTCTACACTTGGCTGTGCTGGGAGAGGAGGTCTTTTGCTCCACCCCTTGGTGTTTCTATGAATACCCTAGGGCAGAGACAATCAGGGTCCGCTGGAATAGGTTCCAGGCCCTTTCGAGGCTATCTTGTATTTTCTGTTTATCTCCACACTCTAAATCCTTCTATCTAATATTTCCTGCTGCTCTCACTCAAGAAAACTCTGGGGAACTGTGGGTTTGGTGGGTAGCCACCCCGCACCCCACATTGGGTGCCAGATGAAGTGTGAATTCTAATTGGTCTTAATAATAAAAACCCAGAGTCAGATATTAGGGGGTGAAAGCTGAAAGGTCAGAGAGGCAGAGCAGCAGCCACTAGTTCTTACCTCTATTGAAGCCTCAGCTGAAAAGGAGCTCATGTCCCCTCCCCACCTTATCACTTCCTCTCTCTCTGCCCAGCCAGTTCATTTCCTATCTGTCTATACAGACCTCCAGACCTCTATGGTTAACTAATGGCTAGCTTCACCCTCTGATCTTCAGGCAAGCTTTATTTGTTAAAGCACAAACAAGATATCACCACACACAACCATCTGTAACTCTAGTTCTAAGGGATCCAACACTGTTCTGACTTCCTCCAACACCAGACATGCACGTGGTGCACAGACATACATGCAGGCAAAACACTCACATACATAAAACAATAAAATAAATAAATCTAAAAATTAGATGTTCTGACCTGTGGTGGTTTGAAAGAAAATGGCCCCCCTAGGGACTGGCACTACGAGGAGGTGTGGAGGAAGTGTGTCACTGTGAGGGCAGGCTTTTGAGGTCTCCTATGCTCAGCTCAAGCTATACCCAGTGTGGTTCAGAGTTGCTTCTGCTGCCTGTGGATCAAGATGTAGAACTCTCCACTCCTTCTCCAGCACCATGTCTGCCTGCATGATGTCACGATGGCAATGCACTAAACCTCTGAAACTGTCAGCCAGACCCAATTAAATGTTTTCCTTTATAAGAGTTGCCATGGTCATGGTGTCTCTTCACAGCAATAGAAACCCTAAGATATGTATGTTCAATAAGCCCTGGTGCCTCAACAACTTCCCACAATCTGTTCCTCATTTTCCTTGGCCAGGCCTCCTCTCAGATCTCCATGGTTGTACCCTCCAAAGCCATTCTCTCACATCTTCTGGATATCTTGGTTAGTGAACCCCTTTTGTAAGCTAGAAAACTTTTTATTAAGGTAAAATTCCCACAACACAAAATTTACCTTCCTTTAAAATTTTTTATTCTATTTATTTATTTATGAAGGGCATGTATGCATAGCACAGATGTGAAAGTCAGAGGACAATCAATAGGAGTTGGGCCTCTCCTTCCACCATGTAGGTCCCAGGAATTGATCTCAGGTTGTCAGTCTTTTTTTTTTTTTTTTAAGATTTATTTATTTATTATGTATACAACATGTATGACTGCAGGCCGGAAGAGGGCGCCAGATCTCATTACAGATGGTTGTGAGCCACCATGTGGTTGCTGGGAATTGAACTCGGGACCTCTGGAAGAGCAGTCAGTGCTCTTAACCCCTGAGCCATCTCTCCAGCCCCAGGTTGTCAGTCTTGATGGTAAGTGCCTTTACCCACTGAGCCACCCTGCCAGACCTCAGATTCACCTTCTTATTTATTTTATGTGTATGTTTGCCCTCATGTACATATGTACATCATATGTGTGTCTGGTGCCCATGGAGGCCAGAAGAGGGAGTTGGATATCCTGGAACCAGAGTTTGACAAAGTTATGAACCTCCTTGTGGGTGCTGAGCACCAAAATTGGGTCCTCTGCCAGAGCAGCAAAATGCCCTTAGCCACTGAGTCAAATCTCCAGCCCTGCTATGCTTAACTTTCATGGGGGAAACTACCAAATTGTTTTTCACAGAAGCTATATTTTTTAGATTTCCACAACCAACCTGCAAAGATTCTAGTTTCTCCTCAGACCTACCAAGTCTTGCTATTTTCCATCTTAGTAATAAGCCAAAGAATAAGATTCAGGAAAAGTCCATGAATGAAAGATGTATAGATAAATGAATTTCACAAATTGAATACATCTATGTAACCAGCAACTGAGTAGTAAAACTGAACATTACCCATGGCCCAGAAGTCCTTTTTCAGTTTTCTACAAGAAAACCAGTGTTTTTTTTGTTTTTTCGAGACAGGGTTTCTCTGTGTAGTTTTGGTGCGTGTCCTGGAACTCACTCTGTAGACCAGGATGGCCTCGAACTCACAGAGATCCGCCTGGCTCTGCTTCTTGAGTGCTGGGATTAAAGGCGTGAGCCACCACCGCCCGGCCCAGTGTTTTTGTTGTTGCTGTTGCTTTGTTTTGTTTTTGGGGTTTATTTGTTTGTTTGTTTGTTTGTTTGTTTTTTCAAGACATGGTTTCTCTGTAGTCCTGGCTGTCCTGGCACTTGCTCTGTAGACCAGGCTGTTCTCAAACTCACAGAAACCATGTCTCTGAAGTGTGCCACCACCGCCCAGCTCAATATCTTGTTTCTAACATCAGAGATCAGTTTTCTTTCAATCACTTAATATGTGCTTTTTTTACATCTTGCCAAGTACGTATTCACGTATGTGTGTATGTTATGTGTGTGTTTATTTATCTGTTTGTGTGGGTACTGCCTGTGTGCAGTATCTGTGCCTATACACACACATGCAGAAGCCACACCAGGCTAGAGTCTTATTCTGTAGCGGAGCACAGAATGGCCTGGAGACAATCCCCTCAGGTGTGAGCCAACATGACCATTTAAAAGTTCATGTTACCGCCGGGCGGTGGTGGCGCACTCCTTTAATCCCAGCACTCGGGAGGCAGAGCCAAGCGGATCTCTGTGAGTTTGAGGCCAGCCTGGACTACCAAGTGAGCCCCAGGAAAGGCGCAAAGCTACACAGAGAAACCCTGTCTCGAAAAACCAAAAAAAAAAAAAAAAGTTCATGTTTGTTTTTTGAACTAGGGCCGTAGGTAGTCAAGATTTGCCTCAGACTCTCTATGTAGTGGAGGATGACCTTGAACCTCTGAAATGGGATTACAGGCATGCACCACCATGCCCAGTTTAGAAGCCTTGTCTGGGCTGGCAAGATGACCTTTTCTACCAAGCCTGAGAAAATAATGCAGGTTGTTCTTTGACCTCCACATATGTGCTCTCCAATCACCCCAAATAAGTAAACAAATGTAAAAGATGAAGACAAAGAAGGAGGAAGAGGAGGACGAGGGGAGGAGGAGGAGGAGGATTAGGAAGAGGAGGAGGAAGAAGAGGAGGAGGGGAGGAGGAGGAAGAAGAGGAGGAGGAGGAAGAGGAGGAGGAGGGGAGGAGGAGGAGGAAGAAGAGGAGGAGGGGAGGAGGAGGATTAGGAAGAGGAGGAGGAAGAGGAGGAGGAGGGGAGGAGGAGGGGAGGAGGAGGAGGAGGATTAGGAAGAGGAGGAGGAAGAAGAGGAGGAGGGGAGGAGGAGGATTAGGAAGAGGAGGAGGGGAATAGGAGGGGAGGAGGAGGGGAATAGGAGGGGAGGAGGAAGAAGAGGAGGAGGAGGAAGAGGAGGAAGAAGAGGAGAGGAATAGGAGGGGAGGAGGAAGAAGAGGAGGAGGAAGAAGAGGAGGAGGAAGAAGAGGAGGAGGAGGGGAAGAGGAGAAGGAAGAGGAGGAGGAGGGGAAGAGGAGGAAGAAGGGGAGGAGGAGGAGGAGCAGGAGCAGGAGGAGGAGGAGAGCACTGTAGAGATGATTCAGCTCTTAAGAGAGAATTATGCTCTTCCGGAGGACCTGAGTTCACTTCCCAGCATCCACAGCAGGCAGCTCACAACCACCTGCAACTTCAGTTCCAAGGTATTCAACACCCTTTTCTGCCTCCATTGGCACTTGCACTCACACAGCAAGAGAGAGATACACAAATACACATAAATAATGAAATTGTTTTTTAAGAAAAGAAAAAGAAGGGGGCTAGAGAGTTGACTCAGAGATTAAGAGCCCTGGCTAATCTTGCAGAGGACCTGTACTCAATTCCCAGCAACCACATTACGGCACACTACTGTCTCAAAGACAAAAAAGAAAGAAAGAAAAGACCTTTACCAATGAGGGACGTGGATTTAAACACACTGAGGAATTCTAGAAAGTGTAAAGAGATGCTTATTACAAATAAGTATGGGTTAGTGGTTGACTGAGAGAAATGCCCCAGGTTTCAGTCCCATCACAGTCGCTGAAGTAAACAAACACTTAACTAAACCAAAGGTTGAGTCCTAACCAGTTCCGAAGAAAACGTTCTTTTTCAAGGCCCGCCTGGACTACAGAGTGAGTTCCAGGAAAGGCGCAAAGCTAAGCAGAGAAACCCTGTCTCGGAAAAACAGCGGACCAAGCCTGAGCCTGGTGGATCAAAGGGCCTCTCAGGCCACAATGAATTTGGGAGGGATTCAAACGTAAATTTCAAGAGGAAAAAAAAGTAGAGGTTGCTTCCTGGATTGTGAAACAGGGGCTTAATTCAGGGCAAGCTCATAAACTGATACAAGGCACAGATGTTTGCTTTAATTAACACACATGTTTTCTTTTCTTCTTGGCTGGCTGGTGTTGGGAAACTGAATCTAGCTCACGTTAGGCAAGAGGTCCCGTACCCAGATATGTCCCGAGTTCTTTTTCTTTTCTTTCTTTTTATCTTTTTATCTTTTTCTGCACTAACGATTAGAGACTGAATGTCAGGCAAGTGCTACCACAGATCTATATTCTTTTCTTTCATTTTTAATATTACTTATTTTTGAAACAGAGTCTTCCTTGGTAGCCAGGACTGGTTAGAGCTTGCTATGTAGTCCAACTGCTCTAGAACTCACCACGTAAATCAGGCTGTCCTTGTCAAATAGACCTGTCGTTCATTCTACTTTACTAGCTAATGAAGAAGGTGTTTAATGTTTACCTCTGACCCTAACATGCAGCCGCAGGTTAGGAGGAGTGGAGCTTCCCGGTGGACAGCCCAGTCAGACTCACGAGTGCTAAGATTACACCACACCAACTTTCCCTTACCTACTTTGACCTAAAAAAGAAAATCTTTTAGAGATGTAATGAGTGGCTATTTAAAAACCAGACAAGCTGGGCATGGTGGCGCATGCCTTTAATCCCAGAACTCAGGAGGCAGAGGCAGGTGGATCTCTGTAAGTTTGAGGCCAGCCTGGTCTATCTAGTGAGTTCTAGAACAGCCAGGGCTGCCTCAAAAAACCAAAACTCCAAACAAAACAAAACAAAAAGCACGGTGCTCCACAGCATGGAGGTGCATACCTTTTCCCGGCACTCAGGTAGTAGAGGCAAGTGTCCAGTGATGGCTATATAGTGATACCCAGGCTCAAGAAGAAAACTTTCTCTTAGAAGAGTGGGCACACTCAGGCTCCCGTGCCTGTAATCTTACATCCAGAGTTGAGTAGTGGCAGCCCCATTTAAGCACGTTGTGCCTTTTCTAACCGGTTCTAACTGGGTTCATCAGAGAAGGACTAATTGTCAGCCTTTGGGGGGGCACAAGAGCCTCATTTGTCTCCCTCCTGTGGTTCCTTGCATGGACACCCGCTGGTGGACGAATGAGCCACGAAAAAGAACAAGCATCAGGAATGTTGTCGCCAGCCCAGTCTAGCTCTAAGTGAGAACCTAGAGCTCATGGTTTCTACCTAGTTTAGAAGGATTTTTAGGCCATGATGCCACTGCCCTGAGAGTGGAAAAATCCCCTTTGTGTTTGGCTCGGGGTGAGCAGTGGTATTCTCTCTTAAAAACTCCCTGTTAGTGTTAGCTCAGCAGCAGCACTTGGCAGCTCCTGGGCAGCAGTGAGGGGTGTGTGTGTGTGTGTGCGCGGGCGCGCTGTAGTGCTGGGGATTAAACCCTAGGGCCTTAGGAATGATGCAAGGGAAGTACACTCACATCCTAGGCCCTGGTACGGCCACCTGAGCAGAAAATATTGCGAGTGTTACTGTGGAATGAACCTGTCTGTCACTCCGCTTCACCAATTAATGAGGAAGGTATTTAATGTTTATCTCTGACCCTAACAGGCAGACATACGCTGGGACTAGTAGAATTTCCTGGTGGGCAGCCAAGTCAGACTGGTGAGTTCTCACTGCCCAGATTTACGGATGGAGACACGCTGTAGAGACGAGTCCCTCCCTTTTTTCCTTTCTCATCTACTTGTTCCTTGTATGTGTGTTGTATGCGCATATATGCATGTGTGCGTGTGAGTGCCCATGAATGTGTTTGCGCATCACGTGCCTGTGGAGGCCAGGGATCCATGGTAGGTGTCTTCCTTTATCACTCTCCACCTCCACTTTTTGAGACAGATTTTCTCACCAGATCTGGAGCTCACCATTTTGGCTAGACTGGCTGGTCAGCAAGGCTCTGTCTCCACCCCCCTTCACCCCACCCCTGCTGCAGGTGTTACAGATGTGAGCCACTGCTCCCAGCTTTCACATAAGTCCTGGAGATCTGGAACGCAGGCCCTCAAGCTTGCACAAAAAGCATGCCACCTATTTGAGCCGTCTCCCTAGACACACACTGCTCCTCTTCCCCACACCTGCACCTTGTTTGGAGACAGGGTATTGTTGTGTATCAAGCCCAGGCTGGCTTCAAACTCAAGATCCTGGAGAGTGCTGGAATTACAGCACCAGGCCCCGCTCCACTGTATTTCTGTAGCGCCACCTCTGTGGTGTGTGGTCTCTCACTCACGATTCCTTCAACTCAGGCTAGGCTGTGTTTGTTTGTGTGTTGTCTCCCACAATGAGACTCCGAGTGCCTTTCCTCTTTCCTAAGGTCGTTATCATTCTTTGCTAGGACTTCAGTCCTTAGGATTCTCTTCCTTGGGCTAGAAGGACATGGCTCTAAATCAGCCCCGAGTTATAGAATTCCACAAAACTTACTGTGGATCAGTTATCCTCTGGGGAAGGCACTGTACTGGGCACCTGGTTGGGGGAAAGCCATATGGCCTGACAGGGAGTTCACTACACCAGCTCTGTGGGACCCCAACAGTGGGAGTGGGTGTGTCTCTGGCTCTCGCCTGCTCTTGGGTCCCTTTTCCTCTGACTGGGTTGCCTTGTCCAGCTTCCATATGAGGGTTTTGCTTTGTCTTATTGTATCCTGTTCTGTCCTCCTTGGTGGTTGTCTCTCAGAGGCCTGCTCTTTTCTGAAGTGAAACAGAGGGGGAGTGGGTCTGGGGGAGGGGAAAGGTAGGTGGGGCTGAGAGGAGTGGAGGGAGGGGAAACTGTCCTTGGGATGCAGAGTATGAGAGTGACAGACCCCAGACTCAGGGTACTACCCTCTCCGGTGGGCACCCCAGAAACCCAGACTCCAGACCAGTTGATGCAATCAGCATGAGGCTTTTATTGATCGTTTGCTCAAACGGGCCCCCTGCACTATTCAGTGAGAGGAGCCCCGAACAGCAACTGCAGGCATCTTTTAAAGGCAAAACCTACAAAATTAGCGTAGCATTCGGGGCAATACATAATTGTCTAGTTTTAAGATCAGCACCGGGGAGAGGGGAGTACAGCTATGGGGACTTTTCATGGGGGCTGCTTTTCCTCCTAGAATAGCCACAGGATGTTCTGATAGACCCAGATAATATCACAAGATTATTCTGCTGAGGCTACAGGATGCCACAAGAAATGTCATATGAATGTTCTGCTGAGGCTGACGGTTTGGGGGCCTCTTTCTCATGTTTAACTCTTTCAAGAGAAAATCTATTTCCAACTAAAAAATGTATCAAGCAAGTGGATCTAAAAAAAAAAGAAAGAAAAAAAAAAAGACTTAATCTCAGGACTTGGGAGGCAGAGGCAGGTGGATTTCTGTGAGTTTGAGGCCAGTCTGATTTATATAGAGTTCCAGGTCAGCTAGGGCAACATATGGAGACCCTGTCTAAGAAAAAACAAACAAGAAAAAAAAAAACCCACAAACAAACAACAACAACGCCCTACATCCACTGAGATTGGGGGTTGTAGCAGAGCTGAGCGCTCCACTAGCAGGCATCATAAAACAGGAGGGTGGCGGCATGCTGGGGAGGTCTTTCTCTAAGCTGCCAATGTGTTGCTCTGATTGATTTGATAAATAAAACGCCGATTGGCCAATAGCCAGGCAGGAAGTACAGTATAGGCGGGACAAACAGAGAAGAGAATTCTGGGAATAGGAAGGCTGAGTCAGGAGTCTCCAGCCAGACACAGCGGAATCGAGATGTAAAAGTACCGGTAAGCCACAAGCCACGTGGCAATTTACAGATTAATAGAAATGGGTTAATTTAAGATATAAGAACTGTTATAAGTAATATAAATCTCTCTGTGTGTTTGCTTGGGTCTGAGCAGCTGTGGGCCCCCGGCGGGACTGGAGATAACTCCAGCTGCGGTGGCACACATCTGTAACCCCGGCACATGGGAGGTGGGAGCAGGATTAGAAATTCAAGGTCATCTTTTTTTTTTTTTTTTTTTTTTTTTGGAGACAGGGTTTCTCTGTGTAGCTTTGCGCCTTTCCTGGAACTCACTCTGTAGCCCAGGCTGGCCTTGAACTCACAGAGATCCGCCTGGCTCTGCCTCCCGAGTGCTGGGATTAAAGGTGTGCGCCGCCGCCGCCGCCGCCGCCGCCGCCGCCGCCACCACCACCACCGCCCGGCCAAGGTCATCTTCTTATGCATAGCCAGTCCCAGAACAAGGCTACTACATGAGACTTTAAAATAAAAAGCCAGCGGGGGGGGGGGGGGGGGGGGGGGGGGTGCCGCACGCCTAAAGTCCCAGCACTCAGAAGACAGAGGCAGGCGGATCTCTGTGAGTTCGAGGCCAGCCTGCTCTACAGAGCGAATTCCAGGTCAGCCAGGACTACACAGAGAAACCCTATCTCGAAAACCAAAAAAATAAAATATAAATAAATAAATAAATAAAAAGCACATTCCCGTGTAGGAAGAGAGCATGTTGGTGGTAACATTCTCAACCACACAATCAGGTGATGAGGTTAGCAAATTCCAAGCAGTTTTGAAGCCTATTCTGTGTCAAGTCTACGCAAATTCTTTAGTTTCTACTCCCTTTAAGCCGTAGGAAGAGTTGGAGGCCACTGAGAGCCAATGGCAGCCTCTGATCAGATTCTCTCCTCCTGGGGATGCTGACTTGGCAGTGCCCTGGCTTCGGGTTGCCCCACAACTGATTCAGATGCACCTCAAAAGAGGCACGAAGTAGAACCAGGGTCGAGGAGTTGCTCGGGTGGCCAGGATTCGCTAGGGCTCCATCTACACGAGTCCATACTCTTGTACAAGCTTGGAAACGAGCCCCTTTCGGACCCCTCTGGGCTGCCTACCCCGGTTCCCCAGACTCGAGGGACAGAAGAGCGAGAACACAAGGCAGCTAGCTGAGCCTTACCAACACTCCAGGCTCCACCTGCCCTACAGCCCTAGAGGGTTCTGGCTGAGGGAATGCGCGGGCGACACTTACCTGCTCCAAGTGGCAGCCACAGCGGCAGCACCAGCAGCAGGACCCCCAGGGGCGGCAGTCGTGGGCTCCCGGAGCGTCCCATGGCGGGTCGTGGACGCCGGGTGTCCGCTCTCCCGGAGCTCCGCCTGCGCAGGGCGCAGCGCTCCCCTGCCTCGGTGCGCGGGACTCGGCCAGCAGGGCTCCCGCGGCCGGCACCTCCCACCCCGCCTCCCGCCCCTCCTCCCGGCGCCGCCACTCTCCCACTAGGGTCCCGGGCACCGCCCTCCTCCAACTCTGAAGCGCCAGGCTGCATCGGGCGGCTGATTCTCCCGGACCCAGAGTGGGACAAGACCTTAGGGCCGCTTGGAGTCAACAGCGTGAGCCACTGGAGTCTGCCAGCCTATGATCTGTCTGCTGCCGATTGCCCTACTGCCGCTAAGTATTTGTCAAAAACAAAGCACCTTTTCCCTTTGCGAACCCCTCTCCCCATCCAGGAACAATAACCACCACAAATGAAAGCTTGTAACAACAACTGGAATCAACCAGGTGTGGGCTCACTCCTGAAACCGCGGAGGCGGAAGCAGGAGGATTGCTGTGAGTTGGTTCTAGCCTGACCTGCACAGTGAGTTCCAGACCTGTGTGGGCTACGGAGTGACACCGTGTCTCACACGCCTTAAAGGCAGAATTTGGAAGGCAGAGGCAGGCAGATGTCTGTGAGTTCGAGGCCAGCCTGGTCTACAGAGCTAGTTCCAGGCCAGCCAGGGCTGTTACACAGAGAAACCCTGTCTCGAAAAACAAAACAACAACAACAAAACCCAAACAAATCCAAAGCCAAACCAAACCAAGAAATCTTGAACCATCACAAAGGTATCTTGATTTCGTGTGTGTGTGTGTGTGTGTGTGTGTGTGTGTGTGTGTGTGTGCGCGCGCGCGCACGCGCGCTTGCGCTCATGTGTGTGAATTTGCATATCTATTACCTCATTTGTTCTTAAGTAAGTGTTTCCAGGGGTAAGGTTCTGAAAAAATGGTCCCCAGGCAGGTCTCAGAAGCTTTAATAAACCGAACTGCTCCAAAATTAAGCCCCTTTGACCTATGAGAGCAGTCGAAAGGATATCCCTCCCACTCCGACCCTTAGACCCCTCAGTCCCTGCTAAACAGACCAAACACCGACCAGAACTAAGACGTAACATGGTTGGTGGAGTGAGGCTCTGGGTTCAGTCCCTGCTAAACACTCCAAGATGGAGGGAGCAGGAGAACCAGAAGTTCAAAGGCAAACCAGTCTGGACTGGAGACCTTGCCCTCAACCACCCTCAGCTCCTGCCAAATCACTGGAGAGAGTGACTGGAGACACCACTTACGAGCCCATTTTCAGATGATGAGAGTGTGTGAGCAAGCTGCTGTCCCAGGGTTAAACTAGCTAGCAACTGCAGTGTCCAGAAGGCAGCGCGTCACCTGTGAGAACAAGGAGAATTGTCTGGCCTGGGCTTGATTCCCTCCAGCTTCCAGAGTCAAAACTGACTCGGAAAAACTAGAAGTACCAGAGGCCAGAAGGACAAGAGTAAAGGGTGATGAAAGAGGAGGGTTTCGTCTCCTAACTCTCCACGTTGAGCACCCCCACCTTCCACAGCCCGACTGGCAGAGGGCCAAGAGGGAAGGCACCGTGAAGTACAATATAAACCTTGGAGATTTATTGGCTGCTTCGTCTGAATATGGCCATCCTGCTGTGGCCTCTGGGGGGCATTTGCAGATGTAATCAGCTCAGAAAGAGAGTCATTCCAGCCAGGGTGTAAATCACCCTTCACAAAGCTAGAAGAGAGACATGTGGCCCTAGATAAGAAGAGGACTGATATGGCCTCTGTGCCCTTCCCTCCCTTCTCCTGCCCAGGGGGGAGCTGGCTCCTGATCTGTAATGCACTTTAAATGGAGTTTGTGCTGCGTTTTAATCTATATCTGCCCTGCCAGTTTTACAGGAGAGCTGTGAAGTGAACATCTGGCTACCCAGCTGTTGTACAGGGCCTGTTTGCTCCCAACTCCACCCCCATCCCTAAGTACCCAAGCATCCCTCCAGTGACATCAGGAAACCTGCATCCCGGGAGCTAGCTGACGGCCTCAGCTTTCCACTTCATTCTTATAGGAGTTTCAGAAGTGATTTACAAAGCAAAAGGAAATGATTTTCAGTTGCTCAGGATGCTTAGGAATGGACCGAGTTCCAAGAACTCACAAAGATGTGGGGTGGCCAAAGGGTACCCCCCACTTCTCCAGGAACCAAACTATGTCCAGTCATTGAGGAAGAGGACCAAAAGTATCTTTCCAACACTGTTCCCACAGAATGACCAAGAATTTGGGGACTGTCTGGCATGGTGGCACACACCTTTAATCCCAGCACTCGGCAGGCAGAGACAGGTGAATATCTGTGAGTTTAATGCCAGCCTGGTCTACAAAGTGAGAGATCTAGCTTTTAAAATAAATGCAGAAACCTTGTCTTGAAAAACCAGATAGATAGATAGATAGATAGACAGATAGATGGATGGATGGATGGATGGATGCAAGAACAAGGTCAGACAGATTAACTAGAGCTGCCCACTTTCACCTGAATGAGACCAGCCTTTTATGATGGCAAAGGAGGTGTGGTGCCTGAGGCATTATTTCTGTCTGAATTTACCATCCCTAAACTTTAATGAGGACTGGTAACTAAGGTTACGGAGGGTGGAGGAAACCCCAGCAAGTGAATATGACTCCAAGACCAGCATTGACAGCCCCCAGCATACTCTCCCACCAGCCATGTCCTCAGAAGGCCAACACCTGCAAAGTATGTGGCATTGCCCTTGGGAAACTTGTAGGTAGTGACCAATGAGCAGTCATGTCTACAAAGATGGCATTAGCCATCATTCAGTGTCTTCTTAAGATTGGCTGTATACACACCGTTAGCTAGTGCAGAGTGATTAAGACACAAATCCAGCCTTGGGCGGCCTCACCATCTACAGATGGTGCCCAGAGGTCCAAAGTCCCCCTATCTTATTGCACTTGTGCTTGCGATGTTGATTTTCTCCTCTTCTGATAAGGCCAGTGGATTGTGTGTTCTGCCATGTCCCCTCCCTGTTGAGCTGCTGGGGGCCAGCGCCAGCAGTTGGCAGGTCCTGAGAGGAGGGAAGGAGTTGGTGAGGGAAGGAGTGAGCCAGAATCTTGGAGCCTGACTGGCTAGCAGACTGAGTGTTTCTTTATATATACAGAATTTGGTAAGCAGGGATAGATACATGTTGTTCCAAAACATAGGTCATACCATTTTTGGTTTTGGATGTGTGTTACACTTCCTCTTGCATATCTTTTAGTCATTGATAAACCGTGAACAGAACAGAATTCTCTTTTACAATCATTTTCTCTCAAGTTTAATCATCATTGATAAACGGTTACTTTTTATAATAATTTTTACTCATCAACCCCACATCCCAATTTTTAAGAATCCAGAGGCATATGACAGCCTGTTCTCAGGTTGGTAGCCTTTGTGCCTTCAAGGATGCTATACCAAAACAAAATCTCCAGCCCAGTCCAGGCAGATTATCATGTCCCAAACAGTTAATGGTCAGAGTGCCCAAGAAAAATTCTCAGGCCAAAGCTGCTGTAGTTATTATTCAAATTCTGGCATAACACAATGTTTATATTTTATATATTTATAGAATTTATTTATATGTCAAATCCTGGCATTTTGTTGTTTGTGGTGGTGGTAGTGGTCATTTAACATCACCGTGGCTCTGTATGAGCTAACTTTTTTAAGAAAGGGAGGTCCATGCCGGGCGGTGGTGGCGCACGCCTTTGATCCCAGCACTCGGGAGGCAGAGCCAGGCGGATCTCTGTGAGTTCGAGGCCAGCCTGGTCTACAGAGCAAGTTCCAGGAAAGGCGCAAAGCTACACAGAGAAACCCTGTCTCGAAAAACAAACAAACAAACAAACAAACAAAAAAAAAAAAAAAGGGAGGTCCTGACATCTCAGTATTTTATCATCTTTTTACATCATTCTTTGTCCATCAATATAAGTCTCTGTGTAGGGCAGAGCTAACTTCAGCTAATCCCACTTGGTTGCTGTACATGTCATGTAATTGTCTGAGTGTATAGTGGGAAGAGGCTTGCAGTCTGATCTGTGGCCAACTCTTCTAGCCCACTGAATCTTGTTGACCTTTTTAAGTTCACTTCGTTTTGATTATCTTGTTCCTGAGTAAGTACAGATGTTTCAAGAATATCTCGCCAGGCGGTGGTGGCACATGCCTTTAATCCCAGCACTTGGGAGGCAGAGGCAGGCGGATCTTTGTGAGTTCGAGGCCAGCCTGGTCTACAGAGCAAGATCCAGGAAAGGCGCAAAGCTACACAGAGAAACCCTGTCTGGGGGGTGGGGGGAGAATATCTCATAGCCTCATAAAGAGACCTCTGGCTTCTTTATGTGTGTCATAATATCAAGACCTTCAAGTAGATAAGAATATCTCCCTAAAAGCAGGAAGAGGAGTATGTTCAGGACTTTCCTGGGGAAGTTTAGACGCAGCACTTCTGGGAGAAGGCATAAATGATTCATAAGAAATTTTCCATCAACCCAATATCCCCAAATTGTACAAATATTAAAAGTCCCCCAAGTATGTGACAGGCAGAGATGAAAAAAATCAAAAGTGGCATGGCGGCCACCATGCGGCTCAGCTTTGCTGGGTCTTTGTCAAGTAGCTGGGCTGGCTTTAGGACTTGTGCCGATCCCGTCAGATATAGCTGTGCCATCGAGCTTTGATTGCTAAACTGGAAAGATAGTACAGTGAATAGTGAAGAGCACACACATTAGAGACTGCCTGGGTTCAACGCTCTCCCCAGCACTCTGCAGGGTGACAAAAACGAGTCCATTTTCTGTGCTCCATTTCTTCGTCTGTAAAATTAAGGACAATATATTATAATATCTATGAGACATAAGTAAGTATATGCTGGATGTGGAGTTCAGCAAATGCCCTCAACAGACAAGCACTGAACAGATGTCGTCTCAGGTGGAGTACAAAAGTTAATTATTCTGTGAACTTTGCCAGCTTCCACCACCTGGCCCGCTGATTTGGAACAAGAAGTGGCAGTATTTCTTTCTTTTGCTGGATATGGTATTTTTTTTTGGGTTGGTTTGGTTTTGAGACAGAGTCTCAAGTAGCTTAGGCTGGCCTTCATCTCTACACGTGACTGAGGATGACCTTGAACCCCAGAGTCTCCCATCTCTGCTTCCCAAGTGCTCGGGTTACTGGAGTGCTCCATCATACCCAACTTTACCTTGTAAGTTTTCTTTCCTTTTTAATTTTGTTATTTATCATTGGGGGGGGCAGTCAGAGAATGACTGTCTTAGTGACTTTTTATTGCTGTGCAGACACCACAACCAAGGCAAATTAGAGAAGAGAGTTTATTTCGGGCTCAGTTTCAGAGGGTTGGAGTCCACGGCCATCATGGTGAGGAACATGTTGGCAGGCAGGCAGGCATGGTGCCAGAGCCCTAGCTGAGAGCTTACTTGTTGAGAAAACAACTAGGAGACAGAAAGAGCCTAGCCCTCATCCAACAAGGCCACACCCCCAGTCCTTCCCAAACAGTCTTACAAACTAGGGACCAAATAGTATCAGTTCTCTCCTTGCCCCATGGTCAGGCTTGCACAGCAAGTGCTCTGCCCACTGAGCCATTCTGCTTAGCACCCTTGTCAGTCAGTCTCTCTCTCTCTCTCTCTCTCTCTCTCTCTCTCTCTCTCTCTGTTCTTTGTCAATTTCTTAAGGGCAGGAATTCTGTCACACTTAAACACTGGTGGCACCAAGAATTCTATATATATATATGAAAGAATTGTCCTTTCTTTTTTTTTTTTTTCCTTGACAGGGACTTTCAATGTAGCCCTGGCTGACCTGCAACTGGCTATGTAGACCAGGCTAGCCTTAAACTTGCGAAGATTCTCCTGCCTGTACCTCCTGAGTACTGAGATTTATAGACCTGTACCACCTCATCCACCTCGTGGTACTTTGGGTAATATTTGCCTGAACTGAATGAGAAATAGCTTATGCCTCCCACTTTACGTTCCCAGGCACTGAGCTGACATGGACTACTCCATTTTTAGATCAAAAGACTTCCATTCTTTATTACCTGTCAGATATCAAGTAGTTCAAGGCCTCCAGTGAGAGCTATGCCCCTACACAGCCTTGTGCTCTAGTGTCTGCCCTTGGGGCCATGCGTGAGTTCTCAAGAACAGATTTAAAGCTCAATACATCACTGACTTCCAAAGGCACACCGGTGTTGGATGAGGATTTGGTAACAACCAAATTCATGAAGTAGGAGAGGGATACAAGGGCAGGTAGGGGGAAGAGTAATCGGGACGTATTATATGTGTGCATGAAAAAGTCAAAGAACAAATGTAATTTTTTAGATCCTTATCAATGTTGCATAAAAACCTCAAAATAGGGGTTGGGGATTTAGCTCAGTGGTAGAGCACTTGCCTAGCAAGCACAAGGCCCTGGGTTCAGTCCTCAGCTCCAAGAGAAAAAACAAACAAACAAACAAAACAAATCAAATCATGTTTGGATCTTTCTTCATCTTGAGACTCCATAGAGACCCTGAGCCAACCACTCACCCCATGAGCACATCATCACATCACTCAATATTCCAAATGTCTAGGAAGCTGTACATCAGGAAACAGGTTAAAGGATAAAAATAAACAAAAAAAATCTAAAAAAAAAACAAAAACAAAAACAAAAAACCTCAAAAGAACAACAAAAACAAACCCATAAAGAGTAGTTACTATTTACTAGTTTACTGTTTTTGTTTACTCTGCATGTGTGCGTGCATGCATGCATGCGTGCGTGCCTGCGTGTGTGTGTGTGTGTGTGTGTGTGTGTGTGTGTGTGTGTGTGTGTGTTGTGGCATGTACTCTTGAGTATCCCAGGCTGCCCATGAATTCACTAAGCCAGCCAAGGATAATCTGAGCCTCCAATCCTCTGTCTCTACCTCCACAGTGCAGGAATTATAGTTGTGCTCAAGCCCAGGGCTTTGTGAATGCTAGGCACCCTCCTGAGCTACATCCCCAGCCCTTTCCCTTGTGAGACAAGATTTCATGTAACCCACGCTGGTCTTAGACCCACTGTGAAGCCAAGAGTGACCTTCAACTCCTTGTTTCCTTGCCATTACCTCCCAAGTACTGGGATTACAGGCACGCTACCATGCTGGCCTTTCTGTTTCTGTTTGCTTGAGACAAGATCTCACACTAGCTCACACTAGCCTAGAACTCACTATGTAAGCCAGGCTGGCCTCAAACTCTTGGCAATCCCCCTGCCTCTGTCTTGAGTGCTGGGATTACAGGCATAAGCCACCGTGTGGGGCAGCTATGTGGTTTTTGTTATCCTCTGTCTTCTTCAATTTCTCTCAATAGGACTGTTGTTGTATGTAATGAGTTTAGAAAGTCTTGTGTGTAGCAAGCAGCTGCAAAGTGCTATTACTATTTTTGAAAGTAATGTGAATTCAACAATCCAGTCCCAGTACAGTGAGAGATAAGAAATCTTGGGGCTAGAGAGATGGCTCAGAGACTATATACTTACTCCTCCTGCAAAGGACTCAGGTTCAGTTCCCGGGACTCACACGGTGGCTTACAATTAATTGCCTATCACTTGTTTGCCCCCCCCCCCAAGCATGCATGTAGTATGCATACTTATATGCAGGTACTTACACACACACACACATAAAATGAATCCTATGGGAAAGCTGGAGCTGAGCGGTCCAGCACCTGCTTAGCATACAAAGTTCAATACTCAGCCCTCCGCCCATACCCCACCCACCAGATGATAGGCCAGTGTGGAGAAATGCCTTTTAGATAAATACCATTTTTCATAAAGAAGATAAAGTCCTAGTATTTTTCTTTACAAGAATGTCCATTTAAGATTACTAAAATATTGGAAGGCAAAGGCAGATGGATCTCTATGAGTTCGAGGCCAGCCTGGTCTACAGAGTGAGTTCTAGGAGAGCCAAGGCTATACAAGAGAAACCCTGTCTCAAAAAACCAAAAATAAATAAGATTACTGAAATGTGAACACACAGACACCAGTATCTTATGAGGACTTGGATCCACATCTCCGAGACTTACCAGGAAATAACCCACTAGGGACAGTAATGAGTCGGAATTCCCCCCTTACACTTAGGTGTGTTGAGTACTTTCTTCCTCAGGCTACTGGGAACTTCTGCTTGGTCCTGGTCCTTGAATGGGTAGAATTGTGTAGTACCTTCCCCTCTGCCCTCTCTCTCTACCTCCAGAGACTGAGTTCAAGGGCTTAGTGACAAGGGAGGCAGCTTTCATTCCTACAGAAAGCTGGAGTGGAGGCTCGGCTGTCTTTGAGAATACAGCAGTGCCCTCTGCCGTGAAGCAGGGATTCAACAAGAAACAGTCCGGCCGCAGGCACCAGCTACCCTCTGGCTACTGCCCTCTGTATTACTTAACCACTTACATCAAGAATGTTACCCTGTTCCGGAATCTGGGAAGATTCATTTTTGTCTCTGGTCTGTGCCTTAGAGCGCTTCCTCGTTTCCTAATCTTGGGTTACCAGTCCCTAGTACCAGAGCTGTGTATCTCACCACACAGATGAGAGCCCGCCCACCTCAAAGAGCTCTGGGAGTGTTCAGAGCACTGTAGAACAATTTGAAAGGTCTTCCTGAAGTCTGATCTTTCCTCACACTTCTATTTTTTCTTTCTTCTTGTATATTATTATTATTGTTGTTGTTGTTATTTGTTTTAAAAGACAAGGTTTCTCTGTGTAGCTCTGGCTGTCCTGGAACTCTTTTTTTGTTTTTTGTTTTGTTTTGTTTTTCGAGACAGGGCTTCTCTGTGTAGTTTTGCGCCTTTCCTGGAACTCACTTGGTAGCCCAGGCTGGCCTCGAACTCACAGAGATCGGCCTGGCTCTGCCTCCCGAGTGCTGGGATTAAAGGCGTGCGCCACCACCGCCCGGCTGCTTGAGCAGCAAATACTCTTAAGTGCCAAGTCTCCACCCCCTTGCTATTTTAAAGCCATGGTCTTATGTAGCCTGTGCTGATATGTACCCGAGAAAGACACTGATTAAGTTCTCTCCCTCTCTTTCTAGTAGCTGGGATTACAGGCATGGACCCAGCAAGCCCATTCGTGTGGTGCTGGAGACTGAATCCAAGAATTCATGCATACTAGACAAATGATCACCAACTCCAGACTGGCCTGAGCTAGAGCGAAATCATTTCAAAACTAAAAAATGATACACAGGGGCCAGTGAGATGGCTCAGCAGTTAAGAGCACTTGCTGTTCCCAGCACCCACATGGTGGCTCACTATCCTCTTTAACTTTGGTTCCAGGTGATCTAGATGGCCTCTGCAGGTACCAGGCACACAAGTTACACACACACACGTCACACACACACACACACACACCACACACACATATATGTACCAGGCATACAAGTGTCTCTCTCTCTCTCTCTCTCTCTCTCTCTCTCTCTCTCTCTCTCTCTCTCTCTCTCTCTCTCTTTCACACACACACACACACACACACACACACACACACACACACGCAGGCAAAAGACTCATACACATAAATTAATCTTTAAATTTTTTTCAAAGACAAGACAATGAAAAAGTTCACCACAGACTATATATCTTGTACATGAACTCACTGTCAGGGAGAACCAGGTTTGAGACCTAACATTCACCATCTTCCTGCCTTGGCCACTTAGGGATACAAACATTTATCACCAAATCCAGCTCAGGAATACAATTGAACTTTTCCCTTAGTTCCAGAGTAATGTTTACTATGCCTCAGGGTGCATCAAATTACCTGAAAAAGAACATTTTTCTTGTTTTGATGGTTTTGTCAGCTAGGATCTCAAGTAGCTGAGGCTGGCCTTGAACCTCATGCCCTCCTGAGATTAATTACTGGCATTTGCTCCACAGTTGACAGAAAGTTGTTGGTTTGTTTTGTTTTGTTTTTGTTTCCCCTGAAACGTTTTCTCTTTATAGCCCTGGCTGTCCTGGAACTTGCTCTGTAAACCAGGCTGGCCTGGAACTTATAGAGATCCACCTGCCTCCACATCCCGAGTACTGGGATTAAAAGTGTGCACCACCACCACCTGGCAACAGAAAGTTTTAAAACTTAGATTTGTGAGTTATAACCTCAGAAGTTCTGACTTAAAATCTGAAGTGAGGGGACTGGAGAAATGGCTCAGCAGTTAAGAGCACTGGCTGCTCTTCCAGAGTTCTGAGTTCAATTCCCAGCAACCACATGGTGGCTATAATGAGATCTAAAATGAGATCTGGTGCCCTCTTCTGGCATGTAGGCATACATGCAGGCAGAACACTGTAAATATAATAAATCTTAAAAAAAAAAATGAAGACATGAGTATTTTATATGTGTGTGTGTGTGTGTGCTCATGTGCAGTGCTTCACTAATCTGTGCATTATCCTTGCACTTTTGTTCCTTTTTTGTTGTTTTTTGTTTTGTTTTGTTTTTTCTGAGACAGGGCTTCTCTGTGTAGCTTTGCGCCTTTCCTGGAACTCTGCAGCCCAGGCTGGCCTTGAACTCACAGAGATCCGCCTGGCTCTGCCTCCCGAGTGCTGGGATTAAAGGCGTGCACCACCACTGCCTGGCCTTTTGTTCCATTTTCAGCATATGTGCTGCTGAAGCGAGCACCATGAATTTTTTTTAGTTCAAACAAATTCCTATGATGCTGAGGGTCCATGCTCCAAAACTTAAGCACTAAAGAAAAGAACTTTGGCACTTTCAGGTTATATCTTTAGGTCTCAAAGCCGTGTGTGTGTGTGTGTGTGTGTGTGTGTGTGTGTGTGTGTGTGTGTGTCAGGGCACCACCTCAGGTGTTGGTCTTCCCCTTCCACCTTATTTAAGCTGGGGTCTCTTTTCTGTTGTTCTGTGTGTAGGCCAGGTTAGCCGGCCTCAGTTCCCAGGGCTTCTGTCTGCAGCTCCATCTCACAGTGAGGGCCCTGGGGCTACAGATGCAGTCACAGTGCTGCTCTATGTGGCTTCCTGGGTTTGAACTCAGGTCCTCAAGCTTACGCAGCAAATGTTTTACCCACCGAGCCATCTCCCCAGTCCAACTTTACTCTGAAGTTGTTTATAGTGCTAGAGTTCACACGCAGGGTTCTCATGACCTCTAGGCCAGCCCTCACCACACCAACAGTCCTTGCCTTCATTCAGGACTCTTCTCCTTATGTAGAGCTTCCAGGAGGAGACTGGGCTCACAGTCACACTCCTCCTGTTTACCTGCCACTGGAGTGGATGATGGGGAGCAGCGGAAGGAAAGACAAAGAGAGGGTAGGCTGTGATCTCGAAAAGCCAGGCCGGGTTGGAGAACGAGCTGTTCGGCTTATGGCAAGATGTGAAGACTGGGAAGAGAACTACATGAACTCTGTGAAGCAATGCAAACACCTCTGCTCATCATCCAGAACCCAGCCAGCAGCTCACTGACACTGAGCAGGTCCTGGGGCCTAGCATTTCGTCAGTAGACAGCCTATCAGCTTGTAGGCATCTGGAAGCTTTTATTTGATAGGTTTTCTTTTTATTTGTTTGTCTGTTTTTGAGACAGGGTCACGTGTAGCCCAGGATTGCCTCAAACTCACAGAGATCCTCCTGCCTCTACCTCCTGAGTGCTGGGACTAAAGGCACTAGCACCACGCCTGGGCCATGCCCAGTGTTTGCAGACACTTTGTAACAATCATGGGGTTAGCAACATAGATGACTCTTTCTGTTCAGGATCTCCAGTGTCTCCACTGCCACCGTCATACCCACTATGGTGGGCTCACATCCTTCACCAGGAGGGCGATCTGCTCCCAAAGCTGCCGGTCCTCTTCCTGGGCCTTGCTCTGGCTTCGCCATCTCAGCAGCTCAGCCTGGTGGTCCTGATGATGCATGGGACAGTAGCTCTGTGGTTCACACAGCTCCTGAAAGGTTGGGGACAAGGTCAAGGACTCCTTAGGCTCCTGAGCTCTGCCTACTAAGGAGAAGAGGTGCTGCTCTCAATGGCTGAGGGACAGCAGTTTCTTCTCAGGATGTTTACAGTCCCTGGAGGCTGCATGCCAAAGCTGGCTCCTCTGAGTCTGAGCCACAACACCCCGCCCCCCGCCCCCACCATGTGCCACATCTGAGCTCTTCCACGTCCCTTTACCATATATTCTGGAAAGAAGTCTCTGTAGCCCCCTTTGAGGACATACAGCTCTGGGTAGTACAATGCTGGATACTGGTTCAGAGCTCTGTCTTTTTCCCTCAGAGAACGGCACCTTTAGAGAAAATCCAGAGACGAGTGAGGTGAAGGAGGCCAAGTCAGGCGCCCATGGGCCTTCAGTGGGGAGGGGAGGGAGGGCAGACCACGAGGAACCTCCCTAGAGAACCTTTAGGGCTAGAAATGCAGCTCAGGGGTAAAGTACTGTCTAGAAGACAGGTTTAATCCCCATCAGGTTTAGTCACCATCCCCAACACACACAACCTCTTACAGTGTTTGCTAACCAAGGTCCAAATAACATTCTCTTTTCCCTGTGCTCCATTGAAGCTTCATTCCCAAATCTCTCTTTGTGTGTGTGGTGTGTGTGTGTGTGTGTTTACATGGTTTTTTGTTTGTTTTGTTTCTGAGATGGGGTCTCACCATGTAGCCCAGGCTGACCTCAAACTCAGAGACCTGCATGTCTGGCTCTTTTTTTTTTTTTTTTTTTTGAGATGAGATCTCGAGCCCAGATTGATCTGGAACTCAGGCTGACCTTAAACTTCTGAACTTCCTGCTTGTATGACTCCCACTTTTCTGTGCTGGGATTATAGGTGTGCACAGTCATGGCCAGTTCTATGTAATGTTGGGGATCAACCCCAAGGCATACATTCTAGGCAGGCACTCTGCCAGTTGAGTTACATCTCCAGTGCCCAATTCTTCCCTTTAGTGCTCAAACTTCTGAATCTGGGAACACCTTCCTTCAATCACCCTAAGGCATGGAGGCTGCTGCAGCCCCACTGCTGGCAGCGGGAAGTTATGGCACAGCTTGTTCACATCTTGGTGGAACAGGAAGCAGGTACAGGACAGGAAGTAGGCCTATCCCATGGCCTATGTGCACCAGCCAAGACCCATGTCTCAAAGTTTCTGCACCATCAAACTGTAGTAAAAGGTGCTCATTCAGGTCAGTCTCTGTCCAAACTGGTCTGCCAAGTCTCATTCAAGATTCATTTCCATTGCCAACCTTAGACACTCACATTCGGGGGCCTCTCTCTGAGGAGAATTCACAGAGGAACACAATAATGATTCTTTTCTGGATGTCCAGAGGAACAATAGGCTTCTTCAGAAAGAACTCATGCAGTTCCTTCTGGCTGTGCAGGTTTAAGGCTCCCTGTAGAAAAGGATGTTGTTAGCAAGTATTCCCTCAAGGGCTTGTGTACAGTCAATACCCAGGAATGCCTGAGATACTATTCTGGGGTATTTAGGCCAGAAACTAGGCAGGAAGGAATTTTAGGGCAGGAGTCTAAGCCTATCTCTATATCTACCCTAGGGCTTGGCAGAGAGTTTGGTATGTAGCTGCTCCCTACATGTTCATAAAACTGAACTGCTGTGTGATGTCTTTCTGTATGCTGTGAATATGTGTTGCTCTGATTGGTTAATAAATAAAGCTGCATTGGCCTATGGCAGGGCAGGATGGAGCCAGGTGGGAAAATCCAAGAGAGACAGTGAAAAGAGAAAGGAGAGGAAGGGGCGAGGCCAGCCGCTGCCCAAGAAGCAGCAAGATGCCAGCAAACTGCTAACACCACGGGCACACGGCAACTTATAGATTAATAGAAATGGGTTAAGTTATAAGAGCTAGCTAGCAAGAAGCTTGAGCCAGAGGCCATCCAGTTTGTAATTAATATAAGCCTCTGTGTGTTTATTCAGGTCTGAGCGGCTGCGGGACCAGGTGGGACACAGAAAAACTTCTAACTACACTGAACCACCAGAGCACAGGTTAAACTATGAGAACTGTTTGTGAACAGTCAATGTTTGCAAAGTACTTCCTAGTTCTCAGATTGTTTTTACTTCGAGGCGCCCACAGAAAGAGACTGTCAAGGAGGGAAAGAGATTGCTCACGGTACAGACTTAAAACAGAAGTAAGGACTTCCTCCGATGTGATCCAAGTGTATGATCTCTGTCCTTGTGCTAGATGTCATAGGACCCTTTGCCCATCACTCTTCTCAATAAACCCAAATCTCCAGCTTCTCCCTGGCTAATGTCCACAGTGTGACCTCACCAGGATGTGTCCTCCCAGGTACTCATACGGATAGCGGCAATCGATGATATAAAACTTCTCAATCAGACTCTGGAAGTTTCCAGCCAGTAAAGCCGCCACCTGCACAGAGAGAATGACTGAATGTCCTGTTCACTGGCACTCTGAGAGAGGAGCCACAGAGCGCCTTTCTGCATATTCCTAGCAGTCACCCAGGACTGCACTGTATGCACAGCCTCCAGAGTTAGCTTGTATTTGCACCACAGCAATGGTTAAGCCCAATCCCACATAGGAGCTTGAAGTGGAAATGCCTGTGTAGAGGACACATGGCTGATGTTGAGGTTGATCTAGAGGCGAGCATGGCCGGTCAGTCTCTCAGGGACACCCGAGGAGGACAGCAGGAGCAGGGGTAGCAGCTCGAGAACCCAGTTTTATAAGAAGACATGGGAAATAGTTCCCCATTCACCAGTCTTTCAGAAAGCATAGAGGCGACGGTTTGTATTTAAAAGAGAAAATGGTAGCCGGGCGGTGGTGTGCATGCCATTAATCCCAGCACTCGGGAGGCAGAGGCAGGCGGATCTCTGTGAGTTCAAGGCCAGCCTGGACTACAGAGTGAGTTCCAGGAAAGGCGCAAAACTACACAGAGAAACTCTATCTCGAAAAACAAACAAACAAACAAATAAATACATAAAAATAATAAAATAAAAGAGAAAAATGGGGCTGGAGAGATGGCTCAGTGGTTAAGAGTACTGACTGCTCTTCCAAAGGTTCTGAGAACAGTACCCAGCAACCACATGGTGCCTCACAACCATCTGTAATGAGATCTCGTGCTCTCTTCTGGCCTGCAGGGACACATGCAGGCAGAACACTGTATACATAATAAATAAATCTTTAAAAAATAAAAAAATAAAATTAAAAAATAAAAGAGAAAATGTAAACTACTTCTAGAAGAATAAATTAGTTTAGCCTTTCTAGAAAGAACTGCCCAGCTGATTTTTTTCTTTTTATATCTTCCTTCCCTTCTCTCCCTTATCTATAATAACATATCATTTGTTTAACTAAAATTTTTCAAAAGACAGGAAATGGAGCTGGACATGGTGGCACACACCTTTAATCCCAGCACCTGGGAGGCAGAGGCAGCTGGATCTCTAAGCTCCAGGACAGCCTGGTCTACAAAAAGAAACTTTATCTCAAAAATAAATAAATAAAATAAAAAGATGGAAAATAGATATATAAAGGAGTCCTTTTAATACAGCTTCAGGTGAATAAGAAGTCCTCGTGAGGGGACAGAGTGAAAGCAACACAGACAGGTGGGCGTTAGGGGAGCACAGTCAGCCGGCTGACGATAGGATACGCCCAGTTACCATCTCCAGAAATTTGCTTACTGTGTCTGGGGTGATGTACTTCAGATCTTGGTGTCTCCCTGACACCGTTGGCAGCACACACATCTAGAAAGACCCAAGAACTGAAATTACAGCAGGAATTCCCAACCCAAGCATCCCATCAAAGACTCCCATGCTGTCCTTTCCAAGTGAGTCTTTTGATTGGGTTTGGTTTTTCGAGACAGGGTTGCTCCTTGTAGATCTGTCCTGGCCTTAACTCAGAGATCCCCCTGCCTCTGCCTTCAGAGTTCTAGGATTAAAGGTGTAGAACACCACATCTAGCTTCCAAGTGATATTAGAAAACAAAACAAAAGAGCAATTCTGTTTCTAAGAACTGATCCCAAGGAACTTATCAAGGATGTACACAAAATTTTATGTTTCTTCACCGATATGCCCATTTTATTCATAAGAAAAATTATAAAACTAAATATCTTACAAGAAAGGATTTATAGAAAAAACATGAGTAGCCAAAGAATTAACTAATGAACGGTTATTGAAAATGATGAAATATAGGTCTGGAGAGATGGCTCAGTGGTTAAGAGCACTGGCTGCTCTCCCAGAGGACCTGGGTTCAGATTCCTAGCACCTACATGGTGGCTCACAACTGTCTCTAGCTCTAGTACCAATATTTCTGACGCCCTCTTCTGGCCTCTGACGACACTGCACCCATGTGGTGCACAGACATACATGCAGGCAAAACGCCCATATACATAAAATAAAAACATTTTGTTGTTGTTTTTTGAGTCTTACTATGCAACTCTGGCAATCCTGGAACTCACTATGTAGACCATGCTGACCTTGAATTCAGAGACCTGCCTACCTCTGCCTCCTGAGTGTTGGGTGGTGTGCACCATTTAGCCAAATCTTTTTTAAATGATGAAATGTGGGGCTGGAGACATTGCTCAGTGGTTAAGAGCACTTGTTGCTCTTACAGAGGGTCAAGGTTCATTCCCAGCACCCACATTATGGCTCAATTGCTCATACATATATTCAGGAAAACAGGTAAAAACACGAAATAAAAATAAGCAATCCTTTTGTTGTTGTTGTTAACAATATAATGGGGGCTGGGAAGATAGCTCAGTTGGCAAACTACCAGTATGAGGACCTGCACTGATCCCCAGCATCCACAAACAAAGCTAGGCAGGATGGTATGCATTTGTAATCCCAGAGCTCGGCAGGCAGAGGCTCGAGGATCCTTGGGGCTTGCTGGCCTGCCAGTCCAGACTCATCTACAAGCTCTAGGTCCCAGTGAGAGACCCGGTCTCAGAAACATGGTGACAACTCCTGAGGAACACCACATAAGGTTGACCTATGGATCCACATGGATGCCCACACTTGTGGGGCGTTTACCCACCAACCCCACAGCTCCCCAGAGTTTTCTTGAGTGTGAGCAGCGGGAAATATTAGATAGAAGGATTTATTGCGGAGAATATTGCAGATAGAAAATACAGGATAGCCTCGAGAGGGCCTGGAACCTTTTCCAACGGGCCCCCAACTGTCTCTGCCCCAGAGTATTTATAGAGACGCCAAGGGGTGGAGCAAAAGACCTCCACACCCCCCAGCACCGCCAAGTGCAGACCATCTCAGACACCTGCACTCAGGCATGTGGACCTAATCATCCTCTATGCGGACCTGCTGGGTAAAGCCACAAGGAACCTGAAAATGGGCTCCCACACACACTAAAGCACATACAGCATCCCCCACACACCCAAAACCAAAAGACTAAATGTCCAAGTACATTGGTGTACACCTGTAATCCCAGCACTTGGGAGTCTGAAGCAGATGGATCCTGAGCTATGAGACGCTATCTTAAAAAATAAAAACATGGCGGGCGGTGGTGGCGCACGCCTTTAATCCCAGCACTTGGGAGGCAGAGCCAGGCGGATCTCCGTGAGTTCGAGGCCAGCCTGGTCTCCAAAGCAAGTTCCAGGAAAGGCGCAAAGCTACACAGAGAAACCCTGTCTCGAAAAACCAAAAAAATAAAATAAAATAAAAAATAAATAAAAATAAAAACATATGGCTGGGCGGTGGTGGTGCATGCCTTTAGTCCCAGCACTCAGGAGGCAGAGGAAGGAGGATCTCTGTGAGTTCGAGGCCAGCCTGGTCTACAGAGTGAGTTCCAGGACAGCCAGGGCTACACAGAAAAACCCTGTCTCGACAAAAACAAACACAGGACTGGAGAGAGGGTTCCGTGGGTAAAAGCACTTGCCACCAAACTTGGAAACCTGAGTTCAACCCCCAGGAACCACACAGTGGAAGGAGAAAACCAACTCCCACAAGTTGTCCTCTAGTATTATGATACGAACACATACACATTCTCATGCACATATACACTTACTCTAAAAAGGAAGACGTATGAACAATAAAAAAATGAAAAACAGAGATAAATGATGAAACAGAACTGTTTACTACTGAAAAGACTGTCTGAGGTCTGAACTCATGCTAAGCATACACTCTATCACTGGGTTACATCTCTATCCCTCACTGAAAAATTGCTGTTGTTCGGAGAAAGGCTCTCACTGCACAGCCCAGACTCACTATCCTGCCTCAAGACAGATGTTCTCGATATAAAGTGGCAAGTACTCTACCTTGCCACTTTATATCTCCATGAGATGACATAAAGTAACAGAAACCACAAAACCTCAACAGACCCAAAAGAGTACAAGAGTTATTTTTGTTGTACAAGAGTTATTTTTGTTGTCCGGTGTTGGGGATACAAAACCTACTTGTATGTGTGAGTTTGTGTGGGAAAAGTCTGTAGAAATACACACAAAAAATAATTTTTTCTGGTTGATAAGGTTTGGGATAAATTTTATCATTTTCTACTTTTTATATTAACCAAGTATTTATTTATTTATTTGCACACACACACACACACACACACACACACACACACACCTGCTTTTGGAGACAGGGTCTCACTGGATAGTCCTGGTTGGCCTAGAACTCACTATATGGTTTAAGCTGATCTGAAACTTGCAGCAATTCTCCTGCATCGGTCTCCTGAGGGATGAGACTAGGATATAAGCCATCACACCCAGCTTAAAAGATCTTCAGTTTTTAGACATCTTAAGAATTGTGTGTGAGGGTGACTGTGGGTACTCATGTACTATGGTGCATGTGTCAATGTCCCAGAACAACTTTCAAGAGTTGGTTTTCTTCTTCCACCACGGGCTCCAGGGAGCTTTTTACCTGCTGGGCCATCTTGCCAGCTCTCAAAAATATATTTCTTTCTTTCTTTTTTTTTTTTTTTTTTCAAGACAGGGTTTCTCTGTGCAGTTTTGGTGCCTGTCCTGGAACTCACTCTGTAGACCAGGCTGGCCTCGAACTTACAGAGATCCGCCTGGCTCTGCCTCTCCAGTAGCACTAGGATTAAAGGTGTGAGTCACCACAGCCTGACTCAAAAAGATATTTCTAATAAGAAAGGATACAAAGTTACATACAAATACCAGTGTTCTGGATTTTCCTAGATAAATAAATGCTTTCTTATTAGATTTAGGATTGAGGTCTACCTTCAGGTCAACAAAGAACATTTAGTGAGGATGGATGGTTACATCTAGCATCCTCTGCAAAGAGATTAAAATCAAGAAAAATCAAAGCCTGGATGGAGGTGATGGCACACGCCTTTGACTCCAGCACTCGGGAAGCAGAGGCAGAGGCAGGCAGATCTCTCTGAGTACACGTGTGTACACACACACACACACACACACACACACACACACACACACACACGCACAGATAGTAAAGGCAGATATAACCAAACTCACCTTGGAGAAATCACCAATCAGATGCCGTTCATCAGAATCTTCCTCCTCCATCTGAATGGCATCAGTGTCACAGAGAGAGTCCATCTTCTTTAGTCTTAAACCCTGAAATGACGAAACTCTCACTTACCCCACAATTCTCATGTTAAAGATTTAAAGACCAGGGCTGGCAAGATGGCTCAGTAAGTAAGGTACTTCCTGGAGCCTGGCAACCTGAGTGCAATTCCCAGAACCCATATAAATGTGGAAGGCAGAACCAAGTCCACAAAACTGTTCTCTGGCCAGGAAGTGGTGGTGGCGCACACCTTTAATCCCAGCACTCAGGAGGCAGAGGCAGGCGGATCTATGTGAGTTCGAGGCCAGCCTGGTCTATAGAGCTAATTCCAGGACAGCCAAAGCTACACAGAGAAACCCTATCCCAAAAAACAAAACAAACACAAACTCTTCTTTGACCGCCATATGCATGTGAATGCCTACACACACCTAAATACACACACATACACACACACACACACACACACACACACACCCACCCACCTAATACATACACATATATATAAAATAAAAATCTAAAAAAAGTTTAAAATAAATAATAATTTTTTAAAGATGTGGAGAAATTGGGACTTTTATGTATTACTGGTGGGAATGTAAAATGATGTACTGCAGTAGGGCAGTTCCTAAAATCTAAGTATAAAATTGCCCTATTTGAATATTATATGGACGGGGTAAAGTTCAATGGCTCAGCAGTTGCCTAACATTTGCTAGGTCCTAGGTTCAAATCCCAACACTGAAGACAGTGTCAAGACATCACATGGGCTGGGCATGGCGGATCACTCCTGAGATCCCAGCATTTGGGATGCTCAAGACATCACATGGGCTGGGCATGGCGGTTCACTCCTGCAATCCCAGGATTTGGGATGCTCAGGACATCACATGGGCTGGGCATGGCAGTTCACTCCTGCGATCCCAGCATTTGGGATGTTCAGGCAGAAGGACACAAGTTTGAGACCAGTCAGGGCATAGAATAAGACTCTTCCTTAAAAAAGAACAATAAACTGGGCTGGTGGTGGCACACACCTTTAATCCCAGTACTCAGGAGGCAGAGGCAGGCAGATCTAAGTTTAAGGCCAGCCTGGTCTACAGAGTGAGTTCCAGGACAACCAAGGCAAGACAGAGAAACCCTGATCTGGAAAAACAAAAAAAAAAAAAAAAAAAAAAACTCAATAAAATATTGTCATATGACACTCCAGAAATATGTACACACCCCCATGCCAGGGATTGAACCCAGGATCTCCTGTACAATTATTATTAATCTTCTTTGTATCTGTGAGTGCTCTGTGGGTGAAGACCAGTGGTCAACCCTGGGTGTTATTCCTCAGTAGTCAGCTGCCTTGTTTTTGCAACAGGGCCTCTCAATGAAGTCTGGGACCTGCTGATTAGACAAGGCTAGACAGCCTCCCTTGGCTGCCTCCCTAGCACTGGGGTTGGACCACATCTGGCTTTTTCTGTGGGTGCTGAGGCTGGAGCTCAGGTCCCCATGCTTAGCTATCTTTTTTTAAATGATATATTTTATTTTTATTTTATGTGTGTTTTGTCTGGATGTAAGAATGTGTACCATGTGTGTGCCTGCTACTCATATAGAGGTCAGAAGTGGAAATCAAATTCCTTAAAACTGGAGTTACAGGTAGTTGTGAACCACCAATGTGGGTACTGGGAACCAAACCTGTGTCCTCTGGAACCTGTGTCCTCTGGAAGAGCAGCCAGTGCTCTTAACCACCAAGCCATCTCTCCAGCCACAAACTGAACTATCTTTCTTTTTTTTTTTTTTTTTTTTTTTTTTGGTTTTTCAAGACAGGGTTTCTCTGTGTAGCTTTGCGCCTTTCCTGGATCTCACTTGGTAGCCCAGGCTGGCCTCGAACTCACAGAGATCCGCCTGGCTCTGCCTCCCGAGTGCTGGGATTAAAGGCGTGCGCCACCACCGCCCGGCTGAACTATCTTTCTACCCCAAGGAATCTTCTCTATCTTAGTTATGATTGTCCTCTACTGTAGTAAACCACTTGGCACATGTTAGTACCGCATTAATTATCCAATGTTGTTCCTATTATATTAGTTACTATCAACAATAATAAAGTAGGGCTGGAGAAATGGCTCTGTGGTTAAGAGCACCTGCTGCTCTTTCAGAGGACCAGAGTTTGGTTCCTAACACTCACGTGGTGACTCAACAAAACCTGTAACTGAACCTCCAGCAGCTCTGACACAATCTTCTGACCTACACAGATACCTACCCAAACACATAAATAAAAATAAAATAAACCTTTGGGCTGGAGAGATGGCTCAGAGGTTAAGAGCACTGGCTACTCTTCCAGAGGTCCTGAGTTCAATTCCCAGCATCCACATAGTGGCTCAACCATCTGCAATGAGATCTGGTGCCCTCTTCTGGCCTGCAGTCATACATGCTGTATACATAATAAGTAAATAAATCTTTAAAAAAAATAAAAAAATAAAAAAAAAAATAAACCTTTAAAAAATAATAAAGTATGTGGAATGTTATAAACTGCTTTTTAAATTTTTCTTTTTCTTTTCTTTTTTCTTTTTTATTTATTTATTTATTTTGTATACAGCATGTATGACCAGAAGAGGGCACCAGATCTCTTTACAGATGGCTGTGAGCCACCATGTGGTTGCTGGGAATTGAACTCAGGACCTCTGGAAGAGCAGTCAGTGCTCTTAACCTCTGAGCCATCTCTCCAGCCCCCTCTTTTTTCTTTTTGAGATAAGTTCTCACTGTCGACAAGGCTGGCCTCCAGCTTTCAGGAATCCTCCTGCCTCTGCCTCCCAAATGCTGAAATTGAAGGCATGTGCCACCACTCTCAGAAAACATTATTTTTTTCTCTTTTATTGAGGTATAATTCACAAACAAAACAGAATTGCAAACATTCAAGATATACAATACAAACTAACTAACATATCCTCCATCAAACACTGCTACCGTGTGTTTCACACACACACACGCTGAGAAAGAGATGTGTGAGATGAGAACACACATGCTTCATTTTAGGGAGAAGCAGAGATGGAGACAGGCTGGTCTTGGTCTCTTATACAAACTGCTCTCAACACTTTATCGTATAGACAGCAATCCTGTGGAAGTTATTACATTCTACATTGTATTTCTGCATGTGTGTTCCTGTAATCCATGTGCACGTGTTTGTGAACGTGTGTGGAGGCCCCAGGTGGATGCCAGTGGTCTCCCTCAATCACTCTCCTTATTCACTGCGGCAGTCTGTCAACTGAATCGAGAGCTTGCTGGTGAGGCTAGTCGAACCAGCCAGCTGGCCCCAATCTCCGTCCGCCGTCTTCACCTTTCTAGAGCTGGAATTACAGGTGGAACCACCCAGCATTTATGTGGGTTCTGGGACCCGCACTGTGGTCCTCATGCTTCCGTAGCCAGTACTGTAGGAGCTGAGCTTCTGTCCAGCCCTGCACTCCAATTTATACGGGAAACTGAGGCTCTCAGTAGTCTGGCAAATGGTCTAACACTGGGAAGAGGCCGAGAACTGGAACCGAGTGCCGAACTCCATGGGACCACATCTGCCTTGTGAACTCATGAAACTTTTCAGTTTGTTGAAACAGGGTATCCCTCTGCTACCCTGGCCAACTTGGAGCTTGAGGACACCCTCCTGCCTCAGGGTACCAAGTGCTAGAATTATAAGCAGGAACCACCATTTATGGCAAATCATTTCTTTTTAATTTTTTAAAGCTTCAGTACAAGTGTGCATTGTATGTCATCAGTCATCAGGCCTCACAAGCTCGTAGTGAGACCCTGTCTCAAACAAACAAAATGAAAAAGAAAATTTGGTGTGGTAGCACAAAATTGCCCTGCTAAAATCCTAGTATTCAGGAGGTTAAGAGAGGAGGATTGCCATTCAAAGCTACTCTGGGCTAACCAGCAATGTCAACAACTTAGACTACATAATGAGACCCTGCTTTTAAAAAACAAGAAACAATAACAGAAAACCAAGGGCCCCTGAGGAGACTCAGCTTGTGAGGCCTGATGACTGAGTTTGGCGCCTGCACCCTCAGAGGAAAGAACTAACTTTCACAAGTTGTCCTCTGACCACTGCACATATGGCTGCACATGCATGCACACACAGAAACATACAGAAGACCCGTGCACACAATAAATGAGATAAAACAGAGAGGGTGGAAATGGAAAGCAACAGAACACTGTACCTTGGCCTCTTGGTCTTCCAGGGAAAACTCCACTGGGTCCCCTGAAACCCCTTCTTGGTCTTCCAGCTTCAGCTTTTTACTCAGTTTTGGAACTGCAGTGATGGGACTGTCCAGATACCGCATTTCATTGTCCACAAGGATTCCATCTTCCTGTCAAGTATATCGACAAGATTAGAACCTAGTTAGGGTCGAGTGTGAAAGCATATGTCTATGATCCCACTAATCAAGAGGCTGATATAAAAGGATTAGCAGGCTGAGGCAGGCCTGAGCTACATACTCAAATTCTGTCTCAATGAAAGAAAAAAAAAAATTAAAAATAACAAACGAACATGAAGCCCTTTATTCAGAACATTTGTATCATGTACAAAGTCTGACTCAAAATATACTAACGATATAAATGTAGGAATTAAAAGTGTACAACTCGGGCTGGAGAGATGGCTCAGAGGTTAAAAACACTGACTGCTTTTCCAGAGGTCCTGAGTTCAATTCCCAGCAACCACATGGTGGCTCACAACCATCTGTAATGAGATCTGGTGCCCTCTTCTGGACTGCTGTCATACATGCTGTATACATAATAAATAAATAAATCTTTAAAAAAAAAAAAAAAAGTGTACAACTCTTAGAAGAAGTGACCTACAGTGGCAGACACCTACAACATCAGGACTCAGAGACCAAGGAGAAGGACAGAAGAGGACAGGCATTCGAGGCTGGCCTGAGCAGCACAGTGAGACCTCACTTCCAAAAAGAATAAAGAAACTGGACAATGTACATCGTGGTGCAGGGTTGTTATCCCAGCACCTGGACTGAGACTGCAGGATTGTTGTGGGCTTGAGGACAGCCTGGACTACACAGTGACTTCTAGGCCAGCCTGAACTACAGAGCGAGACCTTGTCTCAAAAACCCAAAAAGAAAGGAAGAGAAAAGAAGAAGAAACCAAAGACCTAAGGAACATTCTCACTCCACAGTTTAAACAACTAAAAAGATCGGAAGACACATAGCTCCTCCTCAGCCTGCTCGGATTCACTGTCTCACCTACGCCAGCTCAGGAAAAGTCAACGGGCCAGGAGTCCACAGCTTACTCTGTAGCCCATGGTACTCCAGCCGTCACTTGATATCCAGTAACTCACCAGCACAGAGAGAGGAGATGCCAGAGGATCTCCAGGCATGTTTTGGAACCTTGGGGTCCTAGGTGGCTCCCACTCCAGTGTCTTTAGATTGGTGTTTATCTGCAGAAGAAACACTGCATTGGCTGAGGAAGAAAAGTAGTACTAATACCTGCCAGTAGTATCACATCTGATCAAACCATGGATAACTCTCATAAACCACACAACGTAACCATTAAATGTATATCTGCAGATACATAATGCTTTGGATTTCATGTCTGACACAGAGATTTGCTTTGGAGGATACCAATTATCATCATAAGCAAAAGGATAGAGACGAACGAAAGCTTGCTTGGGCAGGCATGTTTCCATATATGTGTGTATTATGTGTACATCTGGTACCTACACTTACAAACGTAACATGATGATTTCAAAACAGTTATTTACATGATAGTAACAGCAATCTGTATACTTAAACCCGTCAACTGAACATAACTGACAACTTGCTATAGAGCTAGGTTTTGTCCTAAGGTTAAACCTTAGATGGAAAAATAGTTTTTTTCACTGTTACAATGATGGAATTCGCTTGTCTAGCATATTGAGGTACAAACAGCTCTAGGTTTCATGACGTCAAGCAGTTGTTCATTTAAAGGAATAAAATGAATATATCTAGGTGTCCATTAAATACTTACATTTTCTTTATTGGCAGATATGCTACGCATTGCGTCTTTCTTTCTGTGGCCATGGTCCAAAGCATTTGGAGTACTACAAAGAAGCTGTACCTGAAAGACACTGTCTACTTAAAGCATCCCGTATCCACACCACCAGCAGGGAGCCCTCTGCCTCCCCCCTGAGAAACAAACCCACAGTCCAACAAACCAAAGGAGAGTCTAGGCTGGGCATGGTGACACATGCCTAAAGTCCCTGTGCTCAACAGGTGCTCCGGCCTAGCTAGCCAGACACTGTGAGACCCTCTATGAAAAGGAAGGAAAGAAGGAAGGCGGGTGGGCAGGTCGGTCTACCTACTGGGATGCCTTTCATAAGGTCCTGGTGATCATTTCTGAAAGTTCAAACAAAAACAAACCACTAGTCAGGTAGTCCCCAAGCAGTTTGGTTCTTCAGTGGTTAAGGGCACCTCAGTTTTTCCTCTCTTCTATTCAAGGAGCTCAAGTTTTTGGTGATTTGTCTCTTCCAACAACAATATGCAGGGTATTAACTATCAAGACCCAGTGGCATCCTGGGGAAAAGGTCCTCAATTCACCAGCATAACTAGACAAGATAAGCATGCAGCAAAGGGGAGTTTGTCTTACATCTCTTATTCCCGTTCGGGAGCTGGGGATGGAACCTAGGGCCTTGTACAAGCTAGGCAAGCACTCACCCACCGGACAACACCTGCCACTCCTGCCTTACATCTTATGTAGAAACAAACCATAACTTAGTCATGTTCTAACATTGACCATAGGAGCCTTTTTATAAAAAAATGAATTTCCATCTTCCTCCCAGATTTCCACCTAGTGTGTACAGCATAGGCTATTTGGAGGGACGCAAAGCCAGCCTGGTGGTCCTCCACTATGAAGCCAGCATTCAGGAGGCTGAAGTAGGAGGATCCCCACGAGTTCAAGGTCATACTGGACTACAGTGAGACCCTGCCTCCAAGAAAAAAGTATAAAAGAGAAAATCAGTCCAGGTGGTGGTGGTGGGGGGTGGGGGTGGTGGTGGTGGTGGTGGTGGTGGTGGTGGTGGTGGTGGTGGTGGTGGTGTCGTCGTCGTCACACACCTTTAATCCCAGCACTCTAGAGGCAGAGGCAGGTGGATCTCTGAGTTCAAGGCCAGCCTGATCTACAGAGTACCAGGACAAAAGAAAAAAGAAAGAAAAGAAAAACCAGTTCAAAGACAACATGAATAATACAAGTAAAATTTTCACATATACTCATAAAAATTGCTATAGAAAGCTTTCCCTAGTGCAATAAAGTAACATCTGTCTTACATAATATCTAAGGATAAACTATATTAAAACAATCAGTTTAGAATAAGTTTTGATTTTTTGTTTTGTTTTTGGTTTTTTGAAACAGGGTTTCTCTGTGTGTAGCCCTGGCTGTCCTGAAACTCCCTCTGTAGACCAGACTGGCCTCAAACTCACAGACATCTGCCTGCCTCTGCCTCCCGAGTGCTGGGACTAAGGTGTGTATAACCACCACCTAGAATAAGTTTTAAAAGAGTTGGAGTGAACCAGTTTTTATTCCATATACACTCCCTGGCTAAATATTTTAGGATCTCCAAGTGATACTTCATCATAGTTATAACAACAAACATATAATGCTTGGTATTTGCTAGATATGTTTTGTTTTGTTCTTCTTTCTTTTTTGGGGGGTAGAGATGGGAGATGGTGTTAAGATCCTGTCTCACACTGCCCAGGCTGGCCTCAGTCTTGTTATGTAGCTAAGGCTGGCCTTGAACTCCTGATTGTCCTGGCTCGACCATTTGAGTCCTGGAATTACAAATGTAAACCATATTGCTGGCGGCAGTGGAGCACACCTTTAATCCCAGCACTCAGGAGGCAGAGCCAGGTGGATCTCTGTGAGTTCGAGGCCAGCCTGGTCTACAGAGCGAGATCCAAGACAGGCACCAAAACTACACAGAGAAACCCTGTCTTGAAAAACCAAAAACCAGAGTTAGGGATTTAGCTAGCAAGTGCAAGGCCCTGGGTTCGGTCCTCAGCTCCAGGAAAAAAAAAAAAGAAAGAAAGAAAGAAAAAAGAGGAAAAGAACCCCATAATAATTAGTGTTTGTTTTCATTTTGGGGTTGGATGGTGTTTTGTTTTGTTTGAGATGATGTCTCAAGTGGTCCAGCCTTCTCATTTTTATTTAATCTTTTCAATAGCTGTTTATAAAAAGTGCTACTGTTATCTCATATTATGAATAAATAAAGTGCAATGCAATGAATTAAGAAACTGTGGGTCACAGCTGATGAAGCAGTAAGCCACAGACAATCTCATTCCCGACCCTGCATCCTGAGCCACTAAAATACAGCACCTCTCATGTGCAAAGAGAAGCCCTAGCATGAGTGCAGGAGAGCATTTCCCTCCATGTAAAAACAGGGTATTTCTGTGTATGCTGGTTTAAAATAGTCCACACTTCACAACACTATTGAGAACTAGGAAACTTAAAAGCTGTCAAGTCAGAATCTAGGCCTCCAAGTCCACTAACATCGCAAGTGAAGTACTTCATAGTCTGAAGAGTCCACATAGAACATCCCAGTGAAAAGTGAGGAAAGGCTAAGGCATGCAGACCATTTAACAGCAGAACTTACTTCCCAATTAACTGTACATCCTGAGGTCCTGAGGAATCCAAGGAACCTGCAATCAGTTATAAAGAATAATGGGCTGGGGATGTAGCTTACTTGGTAGAGTGTTTGCCTAGTATGCACAAAGTCCTAGGTTCAATCCTCAGCACTGTATAAAAACATGGTGGCAGCTGGGCAGCGTGGTGCATGCCTTTAATCCCAGCACTTGGGAGGCAGAGCCAGGTGGATCTCTGTGAGTTCGAGGCCAGCCTGATCTACAAAGCGAGATCTAGGACAGGCACCAAAACTACACAGAGAAACCCGTCTCAAAAAACCAAACCAGGGGTTGGTGATTTAGCTCAGTGGTAGAGCGCTTGCCTAGCAAGCACAAGGCCCTGGATTCGGTCCTCAGCTCTGGAAAAAAAAAAAAAAAAGAGAGAGAGAGAGAAACCAAACCAAACCAAACAAAACATGGTAGCACACATCAGTTATCCCATAGTCTGTTATCCCACCACCACACAAACACACACTAATAATAAATAATTAAAAAGAAAAAAAAGAAAGAAAGAAAAAGAAAAACATTAACTGGGCTGGAGAGATGGCTCAGAGGTTAAGAGCACTGGCTGCTCTTGCAGAGGACCCAGGTTTGGTTCCCGGCACCCACATGGTGCTCTACTCCATTTCCAAGGGATCTGACACCCCCTTCTAGCTTCTTTGGGTACCAGGCACACATTCACTATACATGCAGGTAAAACATGAATAAACACAAATGTCTACAATCCCAGCACTTGGAAAGTAAAATGAGGTAGAACAGAAGTTCAGCGGCTACAAAGTGAGTCTGAGGCCAGCCTGTGCTACTGTCTCATCTCAAGCCTCTACTTCTCCCCTCCCCAAGAAAACAAACAGAAAAGAAAAGTGGCTACCTGGGAAATCTGAAATTAGAGCAAATGTTACAAGGTTTTCTAGCAAAACTTTTTTGTTTTGGACCCAGAAACCCCCCCCCCCCCCAATTAGCTGACAAAGTATTTCTTTTGTGTTTGGAGGGTACTAAGAATGAATGAAGGGTCTTGTAGAACAAAGCATTTCTTTATGCCAGTTTCTTTGCTTCTACTAAGATTAAATCTGGATACAAAAAAATTTTTTTTTACTGTATTTTCATCCCCACCATTAATCAGTCAACAAAATATATTCTTTCTTGAAGAACTTTTTTTAATGCAAAGCAACTTCTATTACTGTTATTTTCTCTTTGCACTTATCATTCAACTAAAACATTATCTAACCTTAAAATTCCTACTTTTAGGCCAATGTTCTCTCTCGGGGTTTTGGTAGGTGGTGGCACTGGCAGCCTCAGCCTTCCACGTGCTAATATCCCTGGCTTTACATAGATTCTTTACCTGTTCTCACCAGCTTCCACTTCTATCCTATTACCTCGTCCTCTCTTGGAAAAGTTACTTTTTCCTTATAGTTGTAAGCCTTAGCCTTTAAGGGCTGAGCCACCTCTCCAGCCCAAGTTAGCAAGTTAAGCAAGTTACCAGTTATGTGCACTTGCTGCTCTTTCGACGGACCCATGTTCATCTCTTAACATCTACCCGGTAGCTCCTAACAGTCAGTAATCCTAGCTCCAAGGAATCCAACTCTCAACTCTTCTTTTGGCCTCTGAGGGCACCAGGCATGCATGTGGTACACATACATACATGCATGCAAAAACATGCATACACATAACAAATAAAATTAACAATCTCAAAGTTAATTTTCTCTTTAAATACTGTACCCCTACCAGTTTCAAAGTCAGAAGTGGTAAGCTGAGAAGCAGACATCTCTCCATTGCTAAGATTCGAAAGATCAAGGCAACGTTTTGGGGTTCCTCTGTTGAGACATAAGAATATATATCAATATTCCCATTAGGGTGTACTATCCTAAAAAAGGTAGAGATCATGACTTCATTTGAAATCTCTCTCAGTTACTACCACAAAAATCTAAATAGTATCCAAATAAATCTAGCTGTTATTTGGAACTAGCTCAGACTGGAAATAATCCCCCACTTTTTCTCTATTACAATAATGTAGCCTGGCAGTGGTAGTGCACACCTTTGATCCCAGCACTGGGGAGGCAGAGGCAAATGGATCTCTGTGAGTTTGAGGCCAGCCTGGGCTACAGAGTGAGTTCCAGGACAGCCAGGGCTGTTACACAGAGAAACCCTGTCTTGAAAAAGCAAGCAAACAAACAAACAAAACACAATAATGTGAGCCTCATTTTCTTCTCACCAACACATTGAGATGGGATTTATTTAATGAGAATCTAAAGGGATCTTTTTTTTAGAATTTTTAATACATTTTATTCTTTGTATGAGCACATACTTGTGTGTGAAGGTCAGAAGACAACTCCAGGAGACAGAAGCTCCAACTCAGGCCATCAGGCTCAGTGACAGATGCCTTTACAGGCTGAGGCATCTCATCTGCCCAGTGAGTAGAATTTTGACCCCACATTCTCTATCCTGTTCTCACTGAACACAAATTCAGTTTCTGCCTGGAATCTCTACTACTCCTCAAACACTGTTTGCTACTGAGGTGTAAAGACGTTCTGACCAGAATCTAAAGTACAACACTAAAGCTGATACAATTAAAGTGACCAACTCATAAAACTTATATAACAATAAAATTTTCAGAGTTCTTCCTAGACAGCACATTGATCCCCACAAGACAGGAAAAGATCATTCCTGTTAAGATAGAAAATGATTTTTTTTTCTTCTTGCTAGTATTTGTTTGCAATAGAGTCTCACTCTGTAGGCCACTAGTTGTCCTGAAATTCACTAGTAGCCCAGGCTGGCCTTGAACCTGTGGTCATCCTGTCTCAACCTCCAGAAGGAAAGATCACAAACATACTCCACTAAGTCCCATTTAGAAAAAGATGCTTTTTATTATTTGTTACATAGAAAGGAAGCCTAAGACTCAAGAGTGACATGGTCAAGGTCACGGCTGAGACTCGAACCTTGAAACAGGATAATTCAGCAAACAAATCTGCTCATAAAACCAAAGATAAAGGATAAACCTAAAAATTAATTTACGGGCTGGGGTGATGGCTCAGTGGTTAAGAGTTTGCTGTTAAGATCCCAGAACCCACTTCAGGCAGAGCAATCACCTGTAACTTCAGGGGGTACAATGCCTCTGACCTCTGAAAGCACCTATAATCACAAACATATACCTACATGCAGAACTCACACTCTCTCTCTCTCTCTCTCTCTCTCTCTCTCTCTCTCTCTCTCTCTCTCTCGTGCATCATTTAAAAATAAATCTTTTTTAAAAATTAATTTACCCAGACAAAGTGCTCAGGTTTGTCGAGTCAAGGAGTTTGTCTCCTGGAGATTTGGGGAAATCTGAACGGGTAGTAAAAGAAGAGTTTCTCTCCAAAAGTAGGTGTAACATCTTCCTTGGATTGGACCTAAAACTGGGTGCTGAAACAGAACTTCCCTCTTCTCTTGCACACGGAAAGAGTCCTGTAGACATGACTTCGGAGTCTTCACCAAGGGAGGGAGGGCTATCTAGGAGAAGAACACTCCAGATGGTCACCTTTTCCAACCTCTCCGCCCTTTCCAGGGCCTGCCTAAGCCCGGGTGAAGGAGCACCCCCAAAGGATGAAGTATAACCCTCTGGAATGTCACACTGCAGTTTCTCAGGGCGAAAACTTACAGACGTCTGGCAAGCTCAGAACTTCAAAGGTGGGACGAAGAGAAGATTGGCTTGATCCGGATCATCCAGTTTCACACTCTCAACCAGAAAAAGAAAAAAAAAAAAAGATTCTAACTAACGCGATAAGGCTATTCGGACTTCCGGTCCCGAAAGAACCCTGCAGGGACGATCGGGTGTCCGAGATGGACAGCTCTCCGCTTACCTTAAGTTTAGAGGCAGACTTGAATTTGGAGAAAGAAACTCCTGCAGGACTGGACAGAAGCGAAGACTCCGCCGAATGACAAGGAATCTGAGGAACAGAAGGGGTTCTTCGAGTTAAAATTATTATCTAGGTAGCTCGAGATCCAGCTTCGCTGCTTCTCTCCGGAACTGGCAGGAAGGCAAGACCAACAGCCATAGGCCTGACCATTCAAACCTTCCGCTCTCTCAACAACCTATCACCGTCCTCCTGCCTGCAGCGTCAGCCAATCAGCGTGCCAGACCAGGACCCCGCCCCGTGACCAATCGCTAGGCTCGTACCTCGTCGGCTGGGCATCTCTGCACAGAGAGCCTGATGCACATTGGCTCTCCCTCTGGCCAATCGCCACAACCTTCCAGTACTCAATTCCTTCAGCCCCAGCAACCCCGGGAGATTTAAACCGAGCCCCGCTAACGACGGTGGTCTGCAGGAACTGTTTTTGAGTGAAAGTGTTTCCTTGCTTCTTTCTCGCGCCGTTTCTTTTGAGTTTTGTTAGCTTTCGGCTGGAAATGGAGCATTTGCCGCCGGTGTGGCAGTTGTTGGGACATGACAGGTGTGTGTTGATGCTGAGCCGCCACCCGCCCCTTCCAAGAGGTTTTCTGGGTAGAAATTCCTTTTTAGGGAGAGTAGAGGAATTGAACCTTTTGACATAATCCTTACGACATTCTAAAGAATCTTAAACTTTGGCTATCTGTGTAGATTTGAACATTGACAAGAATATAGTTTATATGTAGGGAGAGGGTCGGTGTCATGCCTGTAATCTCAACACTTGAGAGACTGAGATAGGAGGGTCGCCGTTAGTTTGGGGACAGCCTGAACTACAGAATGAGCTCCAGATCACTCTGAGCTAGAGTCAGACCCTGCTAGAAGGAGGAGAGGGGCGGGAAGATTATTATAGTAGTGGTGATGGAAATAGGAATGGAATCCAGCGCCTTGGGAATGCTAGACAAGTACTGTTGTCATTTAGCTGTTACTCCCTAGTCCAAGAAATTATTCTTTTAAGATTTCTTTTATTTTTAAGTGTGTGTGTGTGTGTATGTGTGTGTGTGTGTATTTGCGCCAGTTGGAAGGTCAGAGGCAATCCCTCATAGCTGGAGTTACGGGCAGTTGTGAGCTGCCCAACATGGTGCTGGGAACCAAACTTAATTTCTCTGCAAGAGCAGTATGTGTTCTTAACCGCTGAATCATCTCTCCAGCCCCTGACCCAAGAAATCCTTATATTGGTCTTTTTTTTTCCCCTTCAAATCTTTTGAGAGTGGGCATGAGTATAGATGAGATAATGGACCATGAGTGTGGGGGTGATGACTGGGTGGGGAATTTTAACTAATGTACATACTCACCAGCTGGAGATCTTGAGAAACTGTGGATTCCGACTCAGTAGGTCTGGGTATGAGACCAAAATTTCTACATTGATTGATTAAAAAAAGTCTCGGCCGATGATGATCTCTCTGGTCCCAGGACCATACCCTTGAGTAGCAAAGCATTACGCTATGCTTTTTGTGTGTTTTGTGTGTTGTTTAGCCTAAACTTGTCTTCAGCTTGAAATCCCTCTGCTCAGCCACTTGAATTCTAGGATTAAACGTGTGTGATACCACACCCATCCAGTTTCCTGTACTTTGCTTCAGGGATCGATTTGAATTTTTTCCTTTCTTTCTTTTTTTTAAAAAATAATTTATTTTTATTTCATGTGCATTCATGTTTTGCCTGTATGTAAGTCTGTGTGAAGGTGTCAGATCCCCTGCCATGTGGTTGCTGGGAATTGAATCCAGGTCCCCTGGAAGAACAGCCAGTGCTCTTAACTGTTGAGCCATCTCTCCAGCCCTTTTCTCTTTATTTCTTTTCTTTTTTCTAATGGTTAGTTGAGGCAGGATCTTGGTAGATAGCCCTGATTGACCTCAAACTCATGATTCCCCTGCTTTAACCACCTAAATTCTGGGATTACAGGCACGTGTCAACACACCTATCTTAAAATTTTTCATAATTAAAAAAAATTTTTTTACAAGAGCACAGATCCACTTTTATCTATTTACTTTCCATTAGTTTAAATTTGAGAAGGGTACAACATCACACGGATTCTGTGTCCGATGGCCTTTGCAGGAAGGTTGCTTCGGAATTTGTCACGAACCATGCCACTGTTTCCATGGGCCCGGGTTACTTTTCCCCAGATCGCTCTGGGTTTGTTTGGTTTGCCTCCAGGTGTCACTGTGGGTTTTTTTTTTGTTTTTTTTTTTTTTTTTGTTTTTTTTTTTTTTTTTTTTTTTTTTTTGCTTTATACACATAAGCATATCTCTTGCCCAAGTAGAATTCAGTTTCATCTCGAGCATAAACACTTTCGATTTTAAGAAGAGCTGTGTGTTCTCTCTGGTTCCGGAGACCTCGCTCATAGCCAGCAAGAATGGTCTTGCACCAACGCCTTCCAGACATATTTGCCTTTTAGAAGTCCTGTTCCCAGCAGGCCTCCACCGGCACCAAGATGGCAGAAAAAAAAAAAACATAATTAAAATTTTTTAAGCTGGTATGGTAATGCCCACTTGTAATCCCAACTCTGTAGAGGCTGAGGAAGGAAAATTATCAGTCTTCCCTACATAATGAGACCCACGATCAAAGGGAATGTGGGGAATTTGATGGTGAGAGCTTGTAGTCTAAGCCATTGAGAGGCTGAGGCAGGAGGATCACAAGTTCAATGCCACGTGGGCTACCAAGCAAAACCCTGTCTTAAAAAAAAAAGGGGGGGGGGGAGCGGGGCGGTGGTGGCGCATGCCTTTTATCCCAGCACTCGGGAGGCAGAGCCAGGCAGATCTCTGTCCAGCCTGGGCTACAGAGTGAGTTCCAGGAAAGGCGCAAAGCTACACAGAGAAACCCTGTCTCGAAAAACCAAAAAAAAAAAAGGGAAATGGTTTTTTTTTTTTTGGTTGTTGTTGTTGTTGTTTTAAGATTTTATTTATTGGGCTGGAGAGATGATAGGTCAAAGGTTAAGAGCACTGGCTGTTCTTCCAGGGGTCCTGAGTTCAATTCCCAGCAACCATATGGTGGCTCACAACCACCTATAATGAGATTTGGTGCCCTCTTCTGGCCTGCAGGGATACATGCAGGCAGAACACAGTATACCTAATAAAAAAATAAAAATAAAGATTTCTTTTAAAAATATTTTATTTATTTATTATGTATACAGCACTCTGTCTGTACATCTGCCTGCAGGCCAGAAGAGGGCACCAGATCTTACTACAGATGGTTGTGAGGCACCATTTGGTTGCTGGGAATTGAACTGAGGACCCCTGGAAGAACAGCCAGTGCTCTTAACTGCTGAGACATCTCTCCAGCCCAGAAATGTTTTAATATAAAGCCTTTGGAGCTATTTTAAATGCAGGCCAATACATCTATAGAGTATGGCCCAGGAAAGATCAAGGTTGCCAGGTGTCACTCATGTTAATAGCTTGCAGACCACTTTTTGAGAAAAGTCAGAAAAATAACCTTTAAAGCTGGACTTGAGGACTAGAAAATGGCTCTGTGGATAAAGCATTTGCAGAGCAAGCAAAAGAACCAGATTTGGATTCCTAGAATCCACATAACTGCTGGGTAGCATGAGGGCCTGCCTGCCATCTTAGCCTTCAGGAGGCAGAGGCACCTGGAGCAAGCTGGCTAGTTAGACTAGCCAAATCTGTGAGCTCTGGGTTCAAATGAGAGACCCTACCTCAAGAAACAAGGTAAAGATTAAGACGCCTGCCTTCATTCTCTGATATGATGCACAAGCACACATGTGAACAGGCGTCCATATGCACACCCCACACACATATGAAAAGTGGGCATGGTGGTGCAAACTTTTACTCCCAGCAGTCAGGAAGCAGAGGCAGGGGGATCTCTGTGAGTTCAAGGCCAACCCTGGTCAACAGAGTGGGTTCCAGGACAGCTAGGACTCTGTTACACAGAGAAAGCCATCTCAAAAAAACAAAAACAAAAACAAAAAACCCAAACCAAAAAAAAAAAAAGGCTGGACTTGGCTCACTCCTGCAATCTCAGAGCTTTGGAGGCCAAGGTAGGAAAATCACCACAATTTGGATGCTAGTCAGTTTTAAACCCCAACTGAAGCTATGGAAAATGCCTTCTCTCAATAAATAAATAAATAAATAAATAAATAAATAAATAAATAAATAAATAAATAAATGAATAAATGAATAAATGAATAAATGAATAAATGAATAAATGAATAAATAAATAAACCCAACAACAAACAACCCCACAACCCTTATCTCCTATGAGGACCTTAGTGGTGACAGTGGCTGAAAGATGCAGGATATTCATCCTGTTTCTTTTGTTTTGTTTTGTTTTTGAGACAGGGTTTCTCTGTGTAGCTTTGGTGCCTGTCCTGGACCTGTAGCCCAGGCTGGCCTCGAACTCACGGAGATCTGCCTGGCTCTGCCTCCCGAGTGCTGGGATTAAAGGTGTGCGCCACCGCCACCTGGCTTCATCCTGTTTCCATATTAATATCCTTTTTATCTGCAGAAACTGCCTCCCCAGGAAGGAGGTGTGCGGGAAGTCTTTGTCCTCTCAGATAGAGATGGTAAGTGTTGGAGTCATCACAGAGCCTTGTCAGGCCAGGTAAGCTGGAAAACAAGGCTGGGGTAAGGGAGTGTGAGATGTGTTTATTTCTGCTTGGATAGCTGTAGTCAGTCATCCTTTCCGAGGTACCGGAGGATACTTCCCTGCAGGTGGGAAGTCAAGACAGATGAAGTGGTCCTGCAGCCCCGGCAGAAGCAGGTAGATATGGCAAGTGCACCTGGTTACCAGTGCTTCCTGGTTACAGCAGGTCCCCAAGGGAGTGCAGCTGTGGGTGGTCACCACAAGAATGTCAGCCAAGTGGCTGGCGCTCACTGTCCAGTGATGGAAAGAAAACTAGAAACTTCGGAGTGCTCGAGCAAAGGCGAAGAATAACTACTTCTCCCACAACCTAGTCCCCAAAAATAAGTTGGAGATTTCTCTCAAGCAGAAAAGAAGTCTTAACCCAGAAGACTTTCAAAGCTTGTCCATGTTTCTTTTTTCTGAAGTTTTTGTTCTGTTCTATCATTTAATGTGTGAGTGCAGATGTGCCTGTCAAAGCCAGAGGATAATTTTCAAAAGTTGGCTCTTTGCTTCCAGCACGGGCTCTTCTGGGGCTCACACTTGGTCCTCAGCCTCTCCCCTCAGCCATCTTGTTGCCCCCCCCCCACCATGTTTCTTTTCTTATTAATCTTCTTTGTTAGTGTACAGGGAATGGGTTTCGCTGTGATATTTTCATTATATGAATATTTCATTATTCTTTGTTCATTTAACTTTTTAAAATTTTTGTTATGTGTATGGGTGTTTTCCCTGCATGTATGTTTGTGTACCACATGCATGCCTGTGGAGGCCAGGAGAGGCTATCAGATCCTCTGGAACTGGAACTACAAACAGTTGTGAGCTACCATGTGGGTGCTGGGAATCGAACCCAGGTCCTCTGAGCCATCTCTCCAGCTCCCTCTTCTGTTTTCATGTCACGTATATTCCTCTCTGCTCTATTTAGACCTCCTGTCCCTTCTTCCTCTATAGTTCCCTTTCTATTTTCATGTCCTACACACACACACACACACACACACACACACACACACACACACACACACACGTGAAATGCATCAGAAAGTTGAATATCATCATCCTTAATCAAGGACCAGTTTAAACTTCTGTATAATTCTTTTTTTTTTTTTTTTCCAAGACAGAGTTTCTCTGTGTAGCTTTGCACCTTTCCTGGATCTCACTCTGTAGACCAGGCTGGCCTCGAACTCACAAAGATCCGCCTGCCTCTGCCTCCCGAGTGCTGGGATTAAAGGCAAAGGCGTGTGCTACCACCACCCGGCAGTGTAATTCTTATTTTAGTATATGTGCTTGCTGAAGTGAGCATTATTCCCTGCCCTCCTCCCCGCCCTCTGTGTCTCTTAGTCTCATGTAGCCTAGGCTGGCCTCAAACTCACTATGCAGTCAAGAATGACACTGAACTTCTGATCCTCCTGCCTCCACCTCCAAGTGCTAAAATTTCAGGATTCTAGGTATGTGCCACCAGGCCTCGTCTCGCTGTATTTGCTGAACTGGAGTATTACCCTGTCCTTTTTTTTTTTTTTTTTTTTTTTTAAGATTTATTTATTTATTATGTATACAGCATGCATGACTGAAGACCAGAAGAGGGCACCAGATCCCATTACAGATGGTTGTGAGCCACCATGTGGTTGCTAGGAATTGAACTCAGGACCTCTGGGAGAGCAGTCAGTGCTCCTAACCTCTGAGCCGTCTCTCCAGCCCTATTATCCCGTCCTTGAGTGATTCCTGTCTAGGCCTCCGACTCACTGTGCTAAGCCATGAGCAGTATCCCTTTCCTCTGACCTCCATCTGACCCATATTTGTTGTTGCCAGGGCACAGCGACAGCCTGGGTTTCACCCTCAAACACCAAACAAAAGCAGGAGGTACAGCGGCCAATCCTGGGATGCCCAGATCAGGCAATGAAGACGAGCCCTGCATACCCGGGACCCCCCAAACCAGCCTCTGCATGACAGGGAGGCCGAGGGGTGTGTTCACTAGCCTGGCTCCTTCTATGGGTGGTGTAGGCTGAGCCCTGCTTTCTCCAGTTTGCAAAGACTCGGGTTTTATTGGGTGGAAGTGGGGAGTACCTGCATGAGTGCACGTTCTCTCACTCTGCCACCTCTCTAGGAAGGCAACTAAGACTTCCTAAGGCCAGTGGACGCTACTCCTTTGGAGGATCTCCTGCATGACTGGCCCCAGGCCCCGGAATCCTCAGAGAAGTGGGACAGAGGCCAGAAAGAGACCCAGGTCGTGTCCTCTGCCAAAACCCACTGGATCAGGGAAACAGACAGGGTCTGACTTATGAGGGCAGAAGGTAGAGTCCAAAGGAGGTGGGGGCTGGAGACAGAGGGCTTGCCTGAATGCATATGGCCCTGTTTGGTCTCTTTCACCACAAATAAAGTCCACAAAGGGAACTGGGCAGGTTGCTGACCCCTGTAATCCAGCACTGGGCAGGCAAAAGCAAAGGATCAGGAGTTGTTTATTTCTGTCATTTAAAGCTTGATTTTGATAAAACATTAAGAGTACTTTATTACAGAGGTTAACAGGAGGGTCAGGAGTTTAAAGCCAGCCTCAGCCGCATTATATCCTGTGGCCAAACCAAAACAAGAGCTGCAAACAAACAAACAAACAGAAACAACAAAAAAGGCAAGGCAATCAGAACCACCCCCCACCCCCCCCCCCCCCGTGAGAATCGAGAGGCGTAAATCTGGGCAGGGCTGAGCTCTACTGGTAGGCCGTCTCAGGTCACACTACGAAACATGGGGTGCCCTTCTTTTCAAATGAGTTCTTATGCATGACTTGCAGTGTTTTTTTTTTTTTTTTTTTTTTTTTTTTTCCCCGAGACGGTTTCTCTGTGTAGCTTTGTGCCTCTCCTGGAACTCACTTGGTAGCCCAGGCTGGCCTCGAACTCACAGAGATCCACCTGGCTCTGCCTCCCGAGTGCTGGGATTAAAGGCGTGCGCCACCACCATTGCCCGGCTCGACTTGCAGTGTTTTTAAATTTTGTTTTTCTGCAGTTTTCTTTTGTCTTGCATTATTGAGCTATATTATCTACTTGTCCTTAGGACTGTTTTGTTTTTATCTCCTTTCCTTCCTTCCTTTCTTTTTAATTTTACTTATTTATTTATTCGGTGGTGGTGAGGAGGTGAGGTAGCATCTTACTCTGTAGTCCATGCTGGCCTAGAATTCACTATGTAACCAAGGGTGGCCCTGAGTTTATGGCAATCCTCCTGCTTCTTTCAAGGGTCTGACTCAGTTTCTTTCAATGCTAACTTAACGTTCACACAATCATTTAACTTTAGTAAGCATGGCTAGGAGTAAAGGGAGCAAGGCAATACTGGGTACAGTGGTCCATGTCCATAATCTCAGCACTGGTGAGGCAGAGGCAGGAGGAGCTCAGTGAATTGTAGGCTAGCCTGATCTACATAGTCAGTTCCAGGACAGCCAGATGTTCACAGTGAGACCCTGTCTCAAAACAAAAAACAAACAAACAAACAAACAAAACAAAACCAAAAAAGAAAATACAAGGTGTTAGAGTCTCAGATTTTGATACAACCTTTACTACTACATGGGCAATCATTCAACCTTTCAGGTGGTTTTGTTGTTGATTTTTCTCATTTGGTGATTGAAAGGAAAATGGCAATAAATATATTTACTTAAAGTATATAGTGCAAGCTGGGCAGTATTGGTGCATGCCCTTAATCCCAGCACTAGGGAGGCAAAGGCAGGTGGATCTCTTGTGAGTTTGAGGCCAGCTTGGTCTACAGAGCAAGTTCCAGGACAGCCAAGGCTATATAAAGAGACCCTATTCCCAAAAACCAAAAACCAACAAACAAAAAGTATATAATGCAACCACACATGGGGGTTCATGTCTGTAATCCTAGCATCTGGGAGTCTGAGGCAGGAAGAGCAGAGTTTAAGGACATCCTTAGTTACATAATAAGTTTGAGGCCTGAAGAAGCTGAATGAGACCCTGTCTCAAAAACAAGTAATAAAGTAAATAAAGTATGTAGCACAGTGCAATTGCTGGAAACCATGCTTCCTATACTCTTTGTCAAATGTGCAATGCAATATAAATCTCCACCCTCCCCCTCCTATTTTTTAGGTTTTACTGTGTAAGCTTGGTTGGCCCCTGCACTTGAGACGTTGACCAGGCTTGCCTCTGCCTCTCAAGTGCTGGGATTTTAGATGTGTGCCACCAAACCTGACTTTCCACCTCCACTATTTGATTAATACTTTATTCTTTTTTTCATTCTTTTCCAGTGTGCATACTTAAGGGTCCTGTTTCCTCCCCTCCCCAGCTCAAAGAGGATCCCCAGCACAGCACGTGGTCTACTGCTGTTTACCTATCCCAGACGAGTAGGGTAGAGAATAGTCAAAGAAAACTCTTGTTTTTTAGGGACTTGCTGCTACTACTGTAATAGTGAAGTGACTGAATTACCACTTTCTAACCAATTAAAAAGGAAACTAAAAGTCTGCCCTTACTGGTGCTCACAGCATGAGAGCATTTATTGAAAACTTTTTGTTGTTACCTGAGACTCCAGTTTACAGAAGAGCCAGGAACCTCTATGGGTTTTTTCCCCCCCTTACTGACATCAACATTCAGTTCTTGAAAAAGGACTTAAAACTTTGGCTGAGGTGGGAGATGGTGGTGGAGATTTAATAAAAAGTGGTTTCCAGTTCCTGAAGAGGAAATATAGTACAGTCGACACCGGTTCCTCATATGCCAGCTTCCTCCCTCCCTCTCTGTCTTAAGTGGTCCGTGCTCCCCCCACAACACACACCCCGCAATTGAACCACCTATGATGTCATAATCACAATCCCATTACCTCATCCTGCTGGGGGGGGGAGGGGGAGGCGGATAGAGAAGGGAGGGAGTGAACAGCCTCGGGCCCGCCTCAGCTTTACAAAGTATTTTGGGTGAGAACGAATTACAGAACAAGAGGACACAGCCCCGCGACCGTTATAAATCCCAGGTTTACAAAGGTTCCAGCAGATCCCGCAGCTAGAAGAGGGGCTCCAGGGACTCAGAGCAGGCCCTGATCGGCGCTTGGACTACATTTCCCAGCAGCCTTCACACTGAGGATCGGTCCTTTGCCGGGGGAAGGAGGGGGGGGATGCTTACAGAAAGATGGCCGTTTCGGAAGGGATAGGAGACCAGGTGAGAAGGCTGTGGCTAATACTGTTTGGGGGTCTGAGTTACGTGAGACAGTTCAGTTGGGAAGATGGGGCACTGGAAGGATTGGACAATGGCTTTGTTTACCTTTATCCGACATGGCTTCCCCTACGGGCTTCAGGATATGCTTCCAACTGGGCGCGTCCACTCTGGGCGATCTTTTGGAGGGGGTGATTCGTTAGTGAGGACGCCATCCCGTCCCCAAATCGTAGCTCTGGGCTCCTTTCCGACGGCACTACTCTGGAAAGGATTGAGGGAGAAACCACAGAGGGCCCGGGTCTCTTCGGGCGGTTCCGGGGGATTCGGCGAACAGGAGCGATCCCCCCACCCTCCTCGAGGGCCCGTTGGTTCGTGCCAGCGCCTTTTAAGGGCACCGTGGGGCGAACGGAGCGCTCAGAGCTGCTCTGGCCGCGGCCCTGGGAGCTGGAGGAGCCGCGGTAGGTAGCGGAGGGCAGGTGGTGCTGGGGCCTCGGGGCGGGCACCGCGACCGTCCCTCCCTCCCTCCCTCCCTCCCCTCCCCCAGCCCAGCCGCTGGTGCGGCCGAGCCTCGCAGGCCGCCTCGGCGGGAGAGCACGGGACCCGGTGGGGGAGGGGGTGGCGGAGTGCATGTCCCAGACCCTCCCCATCCTCCGCGTCCTGAGTTCGCTTCCCGCGGTCAGATGGGGAACCCGAATGGGAAGAGGAGAGCGACAGTCCCCCTGAGCAAACCCTGGAGTGCCCCCCCACCCCCCACCCCCGGCCGGTAGATGCCCCATGCCCCACCCCGCGGGGACAGGCAGGGCAACAGAGGGAGAGGTTGAAGATTAGAGGGAGCCTAGCCGTTTGCGTTTTCGTCGTGGTGGGGGGATGGGTGCACCCCACTTGTCACCCCTATCTTCAGCAGAACCATATGGAAGAAGAGCATTCTGATAGCTTTTCCTGCACCTCCCTCCCTCGCTTATGTTTTCCTTCAGTTTCTCCCAGCGGTTTGGGACTGGGACCTGGGGGGAATGCCCCCAGGGAATTTATGACTTTCTTTTCCCCTGGCCTGACTGGATCCGAGGTTGTCCAGGTTTCTGCACAACCTCAGTCTCCCTGAAACACAAGTGTCAGGGGTTCCTTCCATCCAATAGGCGTGGGGGGTCTAGTCGTTATCTTAGGGGGCTTGTGGTGGAGGGAGAGACCCTGGGTTGAGAGTTAGGCCTGGTGGGGTTGCTGGGAGGGCCGAGCGGCCTGCTGCTCAGTGAAGGGCTGAGCCTTGTGCCAGTAATGTTAAGCAGAGAAGTTTTAACTTGTTTAGTCAATGTTGAGGGCTGTCTACCCTTCAGATACACAAAATGGAAGGGGAAGGAAGGCCGCCAGAGAGGCCTTCTCACACTTTTTTTTTTAATGTCTGCTTGAGAACGAGGAGGCCCCTTGCAGAGCTGGTTTGCCTTCTTTTGTGTCCTGGTTTGATTCCTTATGGCTTCCGTTCTGTTCCCCCTCTCAGCCTGGCCTGTTTTAGGAAACTCGGGCTGAGAGTATCAGTTGCGTGGTGGTAGTTGCATTGTTCCAATTACCGCTGTGTGTGGCCACATCCCAACAATTAAAATGCAGAAAAATAGAAAATCACTCTCTTCAGCTGCTCCTAGAGAGGGCTGGGAGTTTGCTGTTTGTCCAAATGCCTCATGAAAAGCTTGAAAGTTTTTTCACTCCCTGCTCCTCATGGCTGGTCAGCCTGGGGTCTCTAGGGTAAAAGTCTCCACTTAGCTTCCCTTGTTGATTTTTGAGGGCAGAGTTAAGAAAATAGGAGCAGAAGAGAGTCCAGCTTTACCTTCTCCCACCAGAACGCAGGGGAAGCAGCCGAGGGGAGGTCTCAGGAAGCTGGAACTTTGTTCCCAGTGGTAGTAATAATTATGCATGGAAATGATAGTTAACTGTAATGATGATTGACTCTTCTGCACCTTTTCTTCCAAAGAACTCCAAATACACCCGAGGGTACTTTACTCTTCTTTGTTGCCTTCCTCGGAGACGATGCCCTCTTTTTTTGTAAGGGGATGGTCTCCCCCTACCCCACCCCAGGTCATAGGAGGAAGAGCCCGAGCCCTTAGGCTCTTCCTTGATGAGCAAATGAGGGAGGATGGCATCTAGCCAGAGATAGACCCTATTGCCTTCTTCATCTTAATGATATCCCCACTTCGGGCATGCCAAGGCTTTGAGAACTTATGTGAACTCCTATTTTTTTATAGGCCAGTTGGTAAGGTATTGTTCATGTAGCCTCGTTCTGGTATAGAATAAGATGGTTATATCCATTTTACGTGGAAGCAGGAATGTTATGTGGTTAGCTAAAACTGACTGAGCAAATTGAATTAAGACTTGGTGGTGGTGGTGGCAGCTTTCTCGTTTTGTTTTTAGACAGGATTGTAGCCCAGGCTGACCTTGTGAGCTCTTATGTTCCTTCTTGCACCTCCCAGGTGCTGGGATCCCAGGTGTGTGCTCAGGACTGGATTTCTTGGTTGGTTCTTCTCTGTACTAGTTAATGCTCCACGGCCTCAGGTCTGCCTGTAGGTCATTTATGGGAAGAGGTAAAAGAAAAGACATTGTTGACCTCCCTCTTCTGAGCAAGCCAAGGCCCCTCAGGTAGTAAATGTGTGGGATTTTGAAGCTTGCTCCTTGATAAAAAATAGTTTGCTTCAGTCATAAGGAAGAATCTTGGTTAATTATATCCATGGTCTTTGAGTGGGATCATGAAAAAAAAACTTGGTTGAATGAAGTCATGGAGTTGTTTTTAATATCTGTACAGTTGAAATGTAATCGGAACCAACCACCCTGACCGTTCCTTCCCATTGTATAAGAGAATACCCACAGTATCTACTGGGGAAGAGTGATGTATCAGCTATTCAGGCCATAGGAGGGTTCAGAATCCTATCCTGATCTGAAGCAGAAAGCCATGCCTTGCTCCTCTCCCGGCACTAAGCCCCTGTGGTTTAGGAGAAGGGTTCCTTTCTTGGCTTCTGGCTGTAAGATAAAGAGAATATTGTGCTAATTCGGTATGAAATAACCATTTGGGCATCTCTCATTTGAATCTGTTTTCTAAGTGGTGCTGGTATTCTAGGTAGACACAACAGAGCATAAGCCAGGTGAGGAGTGGCAAATAGGTTCAATGTGCCATCTTCGGTTTATTCTACTGGATATCTAGAGTGCCAAGTTCAGTGTGTTTCTGAGGCCATCTTTAGGCTCACTGGGAGAGTGCTATGATCAATTAACGATGTCTACGGAGGCCTGGCCTAGGAATGCTGGGGTATGTGTGCCATGCATTCTCCAGCTCTGCACCAGGTACATCTCTAATGTTACTTGGGGCTGATCCCTCTGTGATTGGCAGACTCAGCAGGCATGACTGGAGAGGGAAGTCCCAATGGTGCTAGAACGGTGCTTCAGTGGCAGAAGACGGCTCACGAGTGAGATCTGGAAGAACGACAGGGAAGACATCCGTCATTTGCTCCGAAGTGTGCAAGTCAAATCCTGGGCAAAACATGATAACCCTGATCACTGAGCAGCTACAGAAGCAGACTCTGGATGAGCTGAAATGCACACGCTTCAGCATCAGTCTGGTAAAAGACCAGTATTCCTCCTTCCTCATGATCTTCCCCCTCTTTTTTTTTTTTTTTTTTTTTTTTCTGGAGGCTGTTTGTTGCTACAATTTTCCCCTTGTTCTGTGTTGTATGAAACATGCTTGTACTGGAAAAGCCCACTAACAGCTCAGAACCCAGCCCAAGAGGAAGGGGACAGGGACACTAACATTTGGGCGAAAAGGGCTTTGTAATGTTTGAAGGTGTGGCTTATTTCTCACCGACTTTGGGAAGAGAACAACACAGGAGTCTCTTAATATCCTGGTAGCCCATGAATATAGGGAGAATGTAAGAGGTCTCTCTAGAGGTGTCCTTGCCCTGAACCCAAATAATGATGGATAATCTCTCTCTTAGCCTTTGCCTGATCATGCAGACATATCCAACTGTGGGAACCCTTTCCAGCTTGTGTCTGGTAAGGAATCTGTGGTTTATATGTATGTGTGTTTGTGCTTCTGTCCACACATTTCTGTGATTAATTTTTAATGGCCATAACTGGTTAACCTACCTTTAGGTTTTGCGATGGGCCTTTTGTTTTGCTTTGTTTTGTTTTGTTTTGAGACAAGGTCTTACTCTGTAAACCAGGCTAGCCTTGAAGTCACAGAGATCTGCTTCTGCCTCCAGAGTGATAATAGTGTTAAAGGTGTCCTGCCACCACACCAGCTTGGTTTTTTTGTTTTGTTTGTTTTTGTTTTTCTTGAGACAGGGATTCTCTGTGTAGCTTTGGCTTCCTGGAACTCATTCTGTAGACCAGGCTGGCCTTGAATTCAGAGAGCCACCTGCCTCTGCCTCCCAAGTGCTGGGATTGAAGATGTGCCCTGCTGCTGGGCACCACTGGCCACCAGCTTGTTTTTGTTTGTTTGTTTTTTGTTTTTGTCAAGGCCACCTTCTGAGAGTGCTATCTATCTCTATTTACTGTCTTGTAGGAAAATCATGTTCAGTTTACTCTTTTGTTTTTGGGGAAGGATCTTGTAGCCTAGGCTGACCTAGAACTCCTAACAGTCTTGCTATTGAATGCTGGGTTGCAGGTGTGATCCTAGATCAGTTTAACTTTTCTAATGTAATTGCTTTGAAGAGGTAATACATTTACATAGTTTAAAAATAGCAAAAATATTACGTTGATAAAAGTCATCATCTCCTGTTTCCAATCCATTTAGCTCCTAGTTCCTCCCTAAAAGTACCTTCTGAGGGCTGTGGTTCAGAGGCAGGGCGCTTGGCTGGCACGTGTGAGGGAGGCTCTTCCTTTGCTCTTAAGAACTATGTGTGGCGTGGAGAGGCAACTCCTGTTATTAGGTTTGTGGTTGTTTTACATTTATTATATACAGTGTATGCACATGTGTGCTACAGTGTGTGGAGGTCAGAGAACAATTTACAGCAATCAATTCTCTCCCACCACATGGGTCCTGGGGATGATTGAACTCAGGTCATTAGGCTTGACCTGAAGCACCTTTACCCTTTAACCATCTTGTTGACCTATAAACTTCTTGTTCTCTTTTTTACATGGGGGTGGGGGTGCTGTGCATGTATGAATGCAGAGTACATATATGGAGGTAAGGGAACACCATGCCTCAGGAGTTGGTTTTCGCTTTCTACCATGTAGCTTCTAGGAATTGGGGATCCAACTCATCAGGCTTGACAGCAACTACCTTTATCTGTTGAGCTTTCTTGCTTGGGCCCTGTTAACTAGTTTCCTATATATATCGAACGATCCAAGTAGAATTTTTTTTCTTTCTTTCTTTCTTTTTTTTTTTTGGGGGGGGGGTAGTACTTGGGATTGAACCTCTGAATAAGACATACTAAGCAAGCACTCTGTTACAGGATGGTGTAGGTTGAGTTTTTCTGTTGCACCAGTCAGTTCTGTCCCGCCAGCAGGCTCCCAAATAACTACACAGAGACTTCTTATTAAGTATAAATGTTTGGCCGATAGCTTAGGCATGTTACTAACTAGCTCTTATGTCTTAACCCATATTTCTTTTTTTATTTTTTATTTTTTAAGATTTATTTATTATGTATACAGTGCTCTGCCTGCATGTATCCCTGCAGGCCAGAAGAGGGCATCAGATCTCATTATAGATGGTTGTGAGCCACCATGTTGCTGGGAATTGAACTCAGTACCTTTGGAAGAGCAGTCAGTGCTCCTAACCTCTGAGCCATCTCTCCAGCCCCCATATTTCTTATTTACACTCTACCATGCGGTAGTACCTTTTTTCAACAAGGCATATTTATCTCCTGCTTCCTTTACTCTTACTGGCGACTCCTTGACTCTGCCCTTCTTCCCAGTGACCTCTCAGTCTGGCTTTCCCACCTAACCTCTTCCTGCCTAGCTATTGGCCAGTCAGCTCTTTATTAACAATGAGAACAACACATCTTCACATTCCACAGCAAGACTGCATCTCAACTCTTTATTTTATCTTGAACTGGCTCTGTAGTTGAGGCTGATATTGATTCTTGCTCCTCTGCCTGCCTCCTAAAGTGCTGGGGATTCCAGGTGTGTGCCACCATGCCCAGCTTTTTTATCTTGAGATAGGGTTTTTCTAAATGTCACAGACTAGCTTTGACTTTGTAACCTCCTGCCTCAGCCTCTGGGATTACAGGTCTATCTCACTAGGCCTAACTCATAATTTCTAGTTTTGTTTTTTTATTATACTTATGGAGGGGCGGGGTATGTGTCCTATGGCCTGTGGGCGTTGGGTTGGTTCTTTGCTTCTACTTTGTAGATCTCAGGGATGAACTCAGGTCATCGGGCTTGGCAGCAAACACCTTTATTCTCTGATACATCTCGCTAGCACTTGGATATCTATATACAAGTAGAAGCAAATATAAGTATCTGCATTATTGCTTTTTTGGCACAGAGTTTTCTGTTAGTCTCTGCTTCGTTATAGCGTAGTGCAGCTGGGTGCCTTCCCCGGTCTGTGCCGAGTGGTGCCTGTTTTACGGAGTTGGACGTTACTACACTGTGTGGATCTGTAGTAGTTTACCTAGTCCCTGTTGATGGAGATTTGGGCAGTTTGCAGTCTTCTAATTTTGGGGCACGTGTGCATGTACAATACGTGTGTATGTATGCATATTTGACACGTGTCAGGTGTTCTGTCCTGTCCCTCTGCCTCACTCCTTTGAGACAGTCTTTCATTGAACCTGGAGGTAGGCTGGCAGCCAGCAAGCCTCAGTGATCCTCCTGTCTCCACCCTACAGCCCCAGATGTGGGTGCCTGGCTATTTGTGCTAGGATCTAAACTCCAGTTCTCAGGCTTACACAGCAAGTGTTCTCACCTACTAACTAACCACCTCTCCAGACTCCTTTTCTATTCTTTACAGAGAACTTTAGTGAATAACTCTGTCCCCAGGTCATTTTTAATATGTGACAATACATCTGAAGTGTAAATTCCTAGAGTATGAATTAATCTAAGGGCCTATGATCATGAGTATAACTACGATAGCCAGAAGCTCTCTAACCTGTGTTGCTGGGCTGCTACACATCTCCTCTCTGGGCTACCTGGCAAGCAGCTACACTCTTTCTCTTGTTGAAAAAACAAAAACACAAACACTTGCTGAAGGCCAGGTCTTATGCATAAGGATCCCTGACCCCTGCCTCATGAAGGCTGGTAAGTAGAGGAACTGTTGACCAAATGCTTGCTGTCGTCAAGTCTGATTTTATATACTTGGATTTGTGCCTTTTCTAGAGAATTCTTGAGAAAACTTGGAATAGGCCCATTGTCCTGTAGTGAGCTATTTCCCCCAAATCAGTCTTAAATGGGGAGGTAGAGGCAGGAGGATAAAACGCATTCAAGGTCAGCAGTGGTTATGTAGCATTGAAGCCAGTTTGGGTTACACGAGACCCTGTCTCAAAATAAGTCACAATTTGGGGGGACTAGAAAGATGATAAAGTGCCTGTAGTGTAAGTGTTTGGATTTGTCAGGGTCCCCAGCATTTACATAAAATCCAGGAACGATGGCAGAGTCTATAATTCCAGTGCCTAGAGAGGTAGAGACAGGTTGGCCAGCCAGCCTATCCAAATTGATGAGTGACAGGTTCAGTGAGAGTCCCCACCTCAAAAAAAAAAAAAAAAAAAAGGATGTCATAAAGTGCTTGACGACCAGAGTTCCATCCATACATAGGACCCCCATGATGGAAGGAGAGACTGATTTCCCCAAGTTGTCCTCTGACCTTCACACACATGATTGTGTGTGTATGTACATGTTCGTTTGTGTACATGTACATGTGGGTATGGACAAGAGTCCACATACATTGAGCTCAGAAGTCAACATCTTATGTCTTGCTCAACGGCTCTCTACTTCATTTTATTTTTAAATTACATTTATTTATGGGTGTGTGTGTATGTGCGCGCACGCGCCAGTGCTTGGGAGGCAGAGATAGGTAGATATCTGTGAGTTTATGGCCAGCCTGGTCTACATAGAAAATTTCAGGCCAACCAGGGCTATATAATGAAACCTAGTCTCAAAAAACTTTTTTTTGTTTTTTCAAAATTAATAATGAAGGCCTAAGAGGAAGGGAAGCAGAGTATATGCACAAACAAACGTGAAAGAACAAAATTAACAGAGTCTCAGGGGTTCTCGGAGCACACGTTCTGCCTTCAGACCCCCGGCATCTCCCTTGCCTTTCCTGAGGATGAAAGCAGTTGCTTAGCTGCTGGATTACTTCCTGTAGACAGTACTGCCTGCCTTGGTCCTGGTGCCACAGAAGAGAGGAAGAAGGGCCGGGCGGTGGCGCACGCCTTTAATCCCAGCACTCGGGAGGCAGAGGCAGGCGAATCTCTGTGAGTTCGAGGCCAGCCTGGTCTACAGAGGGAGTTGCAGGACAGCCAGGAATGTTACACAGAGAAACTCTGTCATGAAAAAAAAAAGGAAGAGGGCCAGAGAAGGTGAACATAGGCCTGATTTTCAGAACTCATGCTGGGAGCAGGGAAGGTTGGGTTGAAGGTAGGGCTGGTCTGGGAGCCTGGGGGTGAGTGGGGCATACACACAGACATGCAGGTTTCTCTTGACGATTGTACCTTTGAGAGGAAGTGGCAGATGGTGTGTAAATGTTCTTTATTCCAGGTGGGTTCTTAGGATGAAGGTAGCGTAGTATAGTAAAGTCTGGATCCTGTTTTGTTCATTTGATAGCTACACACTTTGGAGCAAGTTAGACGGCTGTTCCCTCCTTCATGGAGATTTTTGTGAAACTACACCAAGTATTTGCTACATGATGTGATGCGGAAGCTCTTATAATATGTTAGCTGTTGTTAATCCTTTTTATTATGAATGCCTTTCAGAAGGTGCTTCCTGGAGGGGCTTGCCCCACTGTTCCTGTGCTGAGTTCCAGGACAGCCTCAACTTCAGCTACCATCCCTCAGGCCTGAGCCTGCACCTCAGACCACCCAGTCGGGGAAACTCCCCGCAGGAGCAGCCCCTCTCCCAAGTACTAAGCCCTGAACCCCCAGACCCAGAGAAGCTTCCTGTGCCCCCTGCTCCTCCATCCAAGAGGCACTGCCGCTCACTCTCGGTGCCTGTGGACCTGTCTCGCTGGCAGCCAGTGTGGCGGCCCGCCCCCTCCAAGCTGTGGACTCCCATCAAGCACCGGGGCAGTGCTGGAGGGGGTGGGCCGCAGGTGCCTCACCAGAGCCCCCCGAAGCGGGTCTCCAGCCTCAGGTTCCTCCAAGCTCCCAGTGCCTCTTCTCAGTGTGCCCCAGCCCACAGACCCTACAGCCCTCCTTTCTTCAGCCTGGCCCTGGCCCAAGAGTCCGCTCAGCCCTGCGCCACCTCCCCTCAGAATGGTTCTTGGGAGAGCGATGCTGAGTCCCTGTCACCCTGCCCACCCCAGCGCCGCTTCTCCCTGTCCCCCAGCCTGGGCCCACAGGCAAGCCGCTTCCTGCCCTCTGCCCGGAGCTCCCCTGCATCTTCCCCAGAGCTGCCCTGGAGACCTCGGGGTCTCCGCAACCTTCCCCGAAGCCGCTCGCAGCCTTGTGATCTGGATGCCCGCAAAACTGGGATCAAGCGGCGTCATGAAGAGGACTCCCGGCGCCTGCGGCCTTCCCTGGACTTCGACAAGATGAATCAGGTGGGACTGGTAGGCCCGCAGAGTTAGAGGAGTGGGAAGACTTGGGAAGACCTTTCTTACAGGCATCCCTGGGAACTCGTCTCGAGTTTATGCTAGGAGGCCAGTCTGGCTTGCCTGGGACCTTTTGATTCGAACCTTTAAAGTCTTCTGCCTCGTCAGATTAACCTTTGATGTTCAGGGAAACTAGGCTGAGACGTTAACCTTCCGACAGGGATCCCTGATTGTCCTGCCAGAGGCACACCCCCCTCCCCCCAGAACTCCCAAGCCGCAAAGGTTCTGTCACCAGACTCCGCTCCTTGTGCTTAGGGTTGAGTGTGCTCCCTGCAGGTCACTGCCTCGTGCGAGCCTGTGGAGCCTTCCACAGCTCTCCCAAGCCCTTTGTCCAGTCCTAGCCCGAGAGCAGTTGCTGCGTGTGCTTCTCCACTTCGTCCATGGTTTGCTTTCTAGATCACTGGGTCACGGGTCTCTGAGAGTTTGTTCAGCCATTTGAGAAGCGTTCATGGCAAAATCGATGTACTTGGCTCTTCTCGGGCACTGGCAGGCCGGAGTGGTCAAAAAGCAGATGGTGGTGTTGACTTCGTGGAGCTTATAAATGAGTTTGTTTGTTTGTTTGTTTGTTTGTTTTGAAGAGGTCTTTCTGTTTATCCCAGGTTGGCTTCAGCCTCCTGAGCTATGAGAGTTTGGATCCCACCATGCCCCATTATAACTCACAGCGCCCATTCTTTTTTGGGGTGCCTGTGAGTGAACCTGTGTCCTTAGACATGCTATGCAAATGCTCGGCCACTGTGTTAATACTCAGCCCCCAGGCTTCTATGCTTTGTTGTGGTTCGGGCTTGGTTTGGTTTTTTTGAGACAGGGTCTAATTATTGTAGTCCAAAACACACTGTGTAGACCAGGCTGGCCTTGAACTCTCAGAGATCTGCCTGCCTCTGCCTCCCAACTACTGGGATTAAAAGTGGAAACTGGAGTTCTTTCCTTAGAGAATGTACACGGATACTAAATGTTCCAAATTTTATGATTTGGAAGCTCACTCTAAAACCTAGAATTTCTGCCTTCAAGTGTAACTGAGAGAGACACTTTAAAATTTATTTTTGGAGGGCCAGACATGGCTCAGTGGTTAAGAGCACAGGTTCTCTTCCAGGGGACCTGGATTTGATTCCTAGCACCCACATGGTATAACTCCAGTTCCGGGGGACTTGACTCCTTCTACCGGTCTCTGCGGGCATTGTTTCTATCCACGTGATACACAGACATACATGCAAGCCAAACACCCATACATAGAGAATAATCAGTGGAAAATTTTTGAAATTTTATGTTACTTTGGGAAAGTAATGTCTTTGTCTCAACTTTGTTGTCTGACAGAAACCATACTCAGGAGGAGGTCTCTGTCTCCAAGAAACAGCTCGAGAAGACAGCAGCATCTCTCCACCGTGGTTCATGGCCTGTAGCCCCCCACCTCTCTCTGCTTCCTGCAGTCCTGTTGAGGGGTCATCCCACGCGCTGAGTGAAAGCGAAGAGGAGGAAGAGGGGGCTGTGCGGTGGGGTCGGCAAGCACGACACAAGCGGACACTGTGCCAGCAGGACTTTGGGGACCTGGACCTGAATCTGATCGAGGAAAACTAAAGCTGAGAGGCCGCTTCCTGGGGCCACACAGACTGACTGTCTAATGGCTACTAACCCGTGTGAAGGCCCCAAGGCTGAGGGCCCAGCCTGGGAAAGGGGGTGAGTGGAGGGCTCTGACTCAGGGCAGCCCAAGTCTTCTCGCTCCAGCAAGCTCGACCATGCCAAGAGACTGGCCGGGACAAGATAAACGGAGCTGGTGGCGAGAGGGATAGCCCCAGAGCAGACCCTCCCCATGGCGGCCCCGAGTGTGAGTATCCATCCCTGCCGCTGAGAGCAATGGGCAGGGAAGGAGGGGGTCTCCTGACCCCAGCTCGGGGAATTTCACTAGCCCCTTTGCTTCAAAGGGCACTTGTGTCTTAGAATTTGGCCAGGGTGGGGGCGTTCAGTCAGCCTCCTCGGAGAAATTGTGTGAGTGCGTGTGTGTGCATGGGCGTATACTTGAGGAAAGGTGTGTTTGTGTGGCCTTAGGGAAGGAAGGCAGTTGCTCCTTTAACAGCAGAGCATCAGGATGCCCCCAGAATCTTGACTTCTTTCTTTCTTTCTTTTAATATGACGTTGGGCTTGTTCAAGGTGTCAAGAGTAGAGGGGTGCTTTTTTTTGTGGGTTTTTTTTTTTTTTTTTTTTGGTCTTCCTAGCTCTGGAGCCAGGCTTTTAAGTTCATAGCATTACTTGCTCTGCAGACGGCTCTGTTTTGGGGTCCAAGTACGGTGACCTCAGCTAATGGTCTTTTCCTCAGTCCCACCCTCTCCCACTAGATAAATCTAGTATGGAGGGCTTGTAGGAAGGTCACATTCATTGTGTTCATCGGATTATCTAAGCTGTACACTGTACACAGCCTGCCTCTCTTGTTCTCTGAGTAGGTGCAAACAAGGGCAGCTGAGGCAGAACTGAGGAGTTCTCTCTTTTCTTCACCAAGGGGACCCTCTCATGTTCTGATCTTTCAAGTCAGAGACAGAGTTGATCCCCAGAATATGTGGAGGCAGACCTGTAGCAGGAGCACTGACATTTAGTCCCCAGAAGTCCTGGAGCCCAGCCCAGCGCTACCTTTGGAGGCTGGCTGCCGTAGGGAAACTTATTCTTGCAAGATCTAGGCTGAGTCTCTTTCTGATCTTCAGGAAAGAGGAAGGGTGCTGAGCGTCTCATAGTTTGCTTGTCTTCCACCCTTGCCAGGAAATGTTTGTTTGCCTCTAATTGGTCCTGCGAGACCACGGAGAGGCTGGGGTGCACTGAGGGATTGGCTGGGGATGCGTGAGGCGAAGGCTCTGAGAAGCAGCAGCTGGGAGTTTGTTGTTGTTGGATTGGATTTCCTTTTTTCTTTCTTACCCACAACTGCAGCCGGTGCCGCAGGTCCCAGTGGCTACAGTCATGGACTTAAGATTGCAGATACCCTGGTAGGGTTGGCACCAGGAGGCATGCATATAGAAGCTGCTACTGTTGCAGTCTGTGAGGCTTTGTTTAGAACACCCTGCATAACGCATTTGGACCTGCCCTTCCCGTTTATCATAGTAAGGGCATTTTTCTGTTCAATTTCAAGGGTGTCTTCACGGGAGGTAGCCATGTCTTCTTGAGCCTGTGGCCCTCAGGTTCTACTTTTCCAGGGCTCCTCCCTATCTCCTGGCTAGTTACCACATATTACCACTGGGCTACCAGTCTCTAAGGGCCTAAGAGAGGCTCTCTCGAGAATCCAGGGAAACTGAGCCTAGGAGTTACCCATCCTTGGTTTCATCCTTCCCCGGTTCTCCCTCTCTGGTCCATAATTTCCCTGGTGCCAGCTTCTTTTCCACCTGGGGCATCCTCATCCTTGGGCTCTGCTGCAGATGGCAGTGTCAGCCTCCGATAGGTGACTGGCAGTGCCAGTGGGGTCTCTGCAAGGCCCTATCTACGTTTAAGTGATGGCAGTGGTTCTGCCTCCGTCCTGGCTTCCCAAAGCCCTTAGGTCACCGCCCTTAGGGAAGGAGGCCTGCAGTTGTCATATTTTGATTCCATTCCTTTAAGTCTGGAATGTTAAACTAGGCAGAACTATCATCTTGCTTCCCAGTTTAAAAGCCTCTGGCCCTGGAACAAGCCTTTTCAAGACATGAATCATTTTGCTTTACACAATAGATCTGTTCCAACAGTTCTGTGTAAACCAAATGCTGTTTTTTAATGCATTTGGACTGCTGGCCATTTAAAAGCAGCCTATGATTGCTTCTTTGGTAAAGCGAGCAACCTCCCTCTACTTTAGCCGGTTTCATTATCTGGGTTCTCACATTTGGGCTTTCCCAGAGTGGAGCTCACCTCCGGGGCTTGTGGCTGATGCTGTGTTGATGTCTGCATCTGTGCTGCGTGTGTGGTGTGGCTGGCCAGTAGGTGAGTAGTACTGCGTGTGTGAGGGAAGCCGCTCCCAGGCTGATGCGCTCCTCCTGTGCCCGGTGACTGCCCAATGGCAGCCCTCGCTGCCCTTCATTCCCACCTGCTGCCAAAGTCCCTGTGCTAATGGGATTACAGAAACAAAAAGTGGAAAAAAATTTTTTCGTAAACTTTGTTTTATATTAAAAAATCCATAAGTCTGTGTGTGTTAAAACATGAGGTTCTGCCTCTGTGGCTGTGTTTGAAAAAATAAAGTTTTATTAGAATAATCCATTTTCCCAAGCAACCTTGTGTACTATAGTGTCTTTTTCCCTTACGTGCACACACACACACACACACACACACACACACACACACACACAGGAGAAGAAGAGGCCGTGAGAATGCTGCCTAACTTCCTAATCCCTCTGAGGCATGGCCAGGCCATCCAAAAGGGCTGGATCTGGTCCCTAGACCTTCTGTGATCAGACCCTGTTGTCTGGGAGTCTGTCAATACGGCTTGGTCCCAGTTTTCTGGTGTTTACATGCGTAGTCTGCCCTCACTCTCATTTCCAACTGGTTAAAATCAAGTACTAATAGATTCCAGTTCCCTGAGATGTGCTTGATGGTACAGTTAGACACATGACTAGGTTGATTCATAGGCTTTGGATGATGGGAGAAGACAGGACTCCCTTCCTAAGAGTTTTCACATGCTATATCCTGGAGAGATGGAAATTTAGTTGTTAGAACTCAGATTCCAAAGACCTAGGTAACTTTATCTTAAAAATCTTGTTTGCAGAATTATCCTAACAGCAAAGCTCTTTGTCCTAGAAAAGGACATGTTCCCTAAAGCTTCTATTGTTTCCTGAAAAAAAAAAAGTATTGCTTAAGTCTTGGCTTTTCTATTCCACCCTTCTTATGTTAACATTTTTCTAATGTGTGTGGATGAAACACAGCTACTTTAGCCAAGCAAGGGCCCCTGCCCATAAAGTTCAGCCATTCTTTACCAGGCTGCAGGGAGAGTCAAGGTGCTCACCTTATGCCCTGCTTTTCTACTTCTAATCGTGGTACTCATCTTGGAATGCCAATGACAGTCCAGGTCAGGACTGGCCTGGCGACCTGGAACAGGAACCTTTGGATGCAAATATACCCCAGAGAGGGAGTCGCCACCTGCCCTGGAAATAAAGGAGGGGGGGCTTTGGAGATGGACCAAGGCAGACTCGTGGTTAAAGCAATTGTATTTCTGCTTTTTCTCTCTTTACAATTACTGTTTCATCTGCTTGGGCCAGGGGCAAAGTTTGAACAACTGAAAAGACATTGCCCCTTGTTTTTTTTTTTTTTTTTTCAGTTTTATAGTTGGTTTTAAAATCTCTTTTTTTCGTGTGTGTGTGTGTGTGTGTGTGTGTGTGTGTGTTGCTGAGGACAAAAACACAAGGGGCTTGTACATGCTAGGTGAATATTCTCACTCAGCTATACCCCCAGCTCTATGTTCTAGTTTTCTTTTAGTTTTCTGCGAGGTCAAATGTGTTACTCACTTTCATTGCTGAAGTCTCTTATAGGAAAGAAGTGTAAATTTTGTGAGGGCAGGGGATTATTTTATTCAGTGTTGTGGACTCAACACTTTGAAAATTTCTTGGCATATGAAAAAGTCCCTATTTTATTTGTTGGATGATTTCTCCTTTGCCCATCCCATCCCTGAGCTGAAATATAGTTGTCACTGGTGCTGTGAAAAGCTAGTCTTAGATACTGGGGCAGTGGTTAAGGCTCCACAGAGGAGGAAAAACCTTCAGTACTTTGGTAGCGAAGATGTAAGGCAGATAGGTCCTGTATGGATTCACCCATTTTCCTAACATGAATCATTTACGGGCTGTGTGCACTAAGGACTCAGTCCAGGCCTTAGGTTTGCTATGGGAGAGTAGAAGTTACAAAGAATAGGGATTGGGGTCTGCCTTTAACCTCAGAGGCAGACTGGTCACATAGTGAACTCCAGGTCAGCCTGGGACACATAGTGAAACCCTTCAAAAAACAAAAAGGGTGAGAAGGAATAGGGAGAAAATTTTTGTTTCCTTGATGCTCCAAGTGCTGGAACTAGAAAGATTTCCCTGGATAGTTTGTATAAAGTTGGTAGTTGGTACCTCCCATCCCAGTATTTGCTTAAAAAAAAAAAAGTAGGTCAAAGGTACAGACAAGGTTGTGGAAAAGGAGATAACTAGGTAGTCACAGCTGCTTTGTACAGATGAAGGAACTAGCCACTTTTAGAGCAGCAGGCGTGGTTTATGACTAGGCCGTTTCTCTTTCGGGTTTGTGTATACTTAGTCTGTGTATTCCAGAGACTCCTAGAAACAAGGTAGAACATCACCAACAAATGTTGGAGGGTCTCCATTGCATATTGTGAATTAGTCTATCCAAAATCTCAGCATCTTCCCTCTGTACTACCTCCTTTTCTGAGATTGCAGAGTATCTCATGCCAGAAATAGTTCTAATATATGCTACTATACTTTTTTGCCTGCAACCCCATTATGTCCATGGTAAAATGAAATGCCACTAAATTAGGTGGTCTTTCGCATTTCCTTACAAGCTGAGTAACATCTAAGCTTAATAACATTGGCAGACTGGGACTAGGGAAATAGCTCCGTGGTTAAGAGCACTTACTGTTTCCTGGTGTTGCAGAAGACCTGGGTTCAATTCCCAACACCCACAGGACAAAAACTGTTTTGTAATCCAGTTCCAGGGATCTAGCACCCTCTTGTGGCCTACACACACACACACACACACACACACACACACACACACACACACACACGTGCACAAAATGCTGAAGACACTTAACATACAAATAAAAGGGTTATTGTTTGTTTGTTTTTTTAAGACAGGGTCTCACTACGTTACTCTGGCTGGCCTAAATCTCCCTAGATAGACCAAATTGGCCTCCAGCTCTTAGAAATCTGCCTGTCTCTGCCTCCAGAGTGTTGGAGTTAAGAGCATGTGCCCCGCCACACCTGGCTAAAATCTTCAAAAACAGTAACATTGGTCCATTGGAAAAGGAAAGAAGCTCTGTGGGTTCAAGGCAGAACACTTAAGATGTTAAAGGCACATTCGTCTTTAGCCAATGGAAATCATAATCACACCCAATGGATGTTACGCATTGGCCAATGGGAAAGGAACCTATCAAGTACTGAACTACTGATGGGCCAATAGGAAGGAAGGTAGTGTCCCATATGGATCAATGGGGTGGATATTTCCTAACAGGTAACAGGGAGGGTAACAGTTTTAGGATAGAAGATCAATGGGTTATTGGGGTTAGCTCAAAATATCCATCTTTTAGGTACCTTGCCTCATCTCCCCACCCTCTTAAAAAGTCTTTGGTGTTGTCCGAGGAGAGTAAGCGTAAACTCCTCAACACATGACCACCTGAATTGGAGCAAGGCTGGGACGAGGGATGGGGCTACTGGGGGGGAGGGGGATGAAGGACCCGCCCACCTCTCCGCCCCCCAGCCGAACTTGCAATTCCCCTCCCGGCCGCAGGGGGCACTGCAGGCCCCGGGGAGGTTGGGGCGGAGCGCTGCGAGGGGCTGACAGCTGCTGCCCGGCTCCGGAGCGCTGGGGGCGCTGTGCGCCGCCCTGGCTGTGCCTCCGCTCCCGGCCACGGGGGGCGCTGCGCGGCGCCGGTGGTTGGTGGTGGCTGTTGGGGGGGTGGGGGGGAGCGGCGGCCGCGGGTGGTGCGGAGGGAGGCCTTGCGGGTGGATCGGGCGCTTGGCGGCGGAGGTGGTGGGAGGCGGCGGGCGGGAGCGCGGGTCCGGCCGGCCCTGGCGATGGCGGACGCGGCGGCCTCCCCGGTGGGCAAGCGGCTGTTGCTTCTGTTCTCGGACCCTGCGGCCTCAGCTTCGGCCTCGGCCCCCACGGCGGCGGCAGCGGTGAGCGGAGATCCTGGGCCTGCGCTGCGCACTCGGGCCTGGCGAGCCGGCACGGTGCGGGCCATGAGCGGGGCGGTGCCCCAGGACCTAGCGGTGAGTGGCGGCCGAGGCAGGCACGCGAGGCCGGGGCTGTGGGGCCTGTGGGCGGCCTCCCCGGGGGCCTTTGTGAGGGGGGTGGCGAGGCGGGGGTGACCCAGTTCCGCGCCCCCGGCTCTCCTGAGCGCCCCCCGCCGGCACCTCGGCGCCTGGGCACTCGGGCTCTGGCCGGCGTGGCTTCCGCGTCGGGGTGCGCGCCCCAGTTTCTCCTGGGGGGGCGGCCGGGGTGCGAGGAGCTGCTGCTGCTGCTTCTAGCCGGGAGGCCCCGCCTCCTGGGCGACCCTGCTCAGCGCACCCCCCTCCACACACACACGCCCTCAGAGCAGGCTCTCGAACCCCGGGTTCCCGGGTCCCGCAAAATTCGGCCAGAAGACGCGGACCTGGAGTCCCCAGGCCGTCTCGGGGGACTCCCATGGGGTTCCCTTCCTCCGGGAGCCCCGAGTGCGGCCGGAATGTGGGGAGTTGCGGGAGGCTCAGAGGCTGCCGTTGGAGCTGCTCGGGGCGCCTTTTTATTTATTTATTTTTTTAATCTGGCACTTACTTCCTCCTTGTTGGAGCAGGGCTCGGCCTGGCGGTCCCCAGAAAAGGCCAGTTCTGTGGTCTGATTTCGAACGCCCTTCTTTTGGCGCTTCTGGGTGACAGGAGCTGCCGTTTTAGCTTTTTGATAAGTTTGAGGTCTGTGCTAGTAGCCGAATGAGGCTGCTGAGTGGCGGTTTTTGCTTCTAACTCGGTTACTCCCCCCCCCTAACCTTGAGAGAGGTTTTGCTTTGAAACTTTGTATTAGGGTTTGGCCGCTTGCCTCGGTGTATCTTATGGTGAAAGTTGTTCCGTACGAAGTTAAGTAGCATTCGAGACCGTGAGCTTTTATTTTTGCTAATGTGGCGGCAAAATGCTACCTTTTTGAGTTTTGTCAAGCCTCTTTAGTTCCTCATTCTGATAGCGGCCCTCCCCTAGCTCCTCTGGTGAGATAAAGCTAGGAAAAATGGGCGGGAGGGGTATTTTGGGATTACCTATCGATCAGTAAACAGAAAGTGAATATTCTTGATGAACTTGATTCCGCAGACATTTTATTCACTAAACAGGAACATATTTTGTGAGATTTAGGATTAATGTAGCTGTCTGCTGCTCGTTTTGCTTCCTAGTCTTCAAGTGTTGGGCTGTCTTTCTATCTGATAAGCAACCTTTGGGTTTTGTTTTTTGGGTTTTTTTTTTGGCTTGTTCCTGGTTCAAGCTTTACCTCTTCTGCTTCAAATCTACTTGCTTTGATCGTTCTCTGGGATGTATAAAGAAAGCTTGTTAGGGTATTTATGAAGCTTTTGTGGAGTGAATTTGTAAAAAGATACCACAACAATAAGACGGGAATTTAACTCTAAATTCCTCTGCCCTTTCTATGGAAAGATGGGTATAGGTCGGATCGTGGCGGATTCTTTGATTCACTAATCCCCCCACCCCCGGAAGCAAAGCATTCTTGAGACCCACCCATATGCGCATACCTGAGGCATCGATCGGCATTCCAGGCTTTTAGATTGAGATTTTACTTCCCAGTACTTTGAATAGTGGTTCCCATGTTTCCTCTATCAAATGAATTGAGCTAATGAGCTCTGCACCTGAAATGACTACCCATTCGCTGTTGTTTGTTGGTCTCCGTGAGGGCAGAGGCTTTTGAAGTACACTGAGTGCTGGACACCTACTAGGGCTAAATACTTAATAATTTTACCATTTGGCCAGTGGAAGTGGATTTTCCACCCAACTAAACACTTGCAATGATTCTTGGAAAAAAGGAAGGTGTTCTTACAACAGTGTTGAGGTCTTGTATGGCACAATGTGAATATTGAAGCAAAGGTAGGTTTGGTGAATATGTTTGTGCATGTCTTGTACTTTTATCCAGGGACATATATAAGAAAGCAGTCACAACGAAGCTCTGGCTGGGCCTTTAAGTTGCTTTTTTTTTTTTTTTAAACCTTCTTGCAGAACTGTTCTAGAATTGCTGTTACATTGGAGTTCTGTTAAAGACGGTGATTCGTGAGAAATCTGAATTTGCCGTTTTGTTTTTCTTTTTCATTGACGAGAATGTCTTTGGACTCTGGGCATGTGGACCTTTCCAATTTGCACCACACTTTGTAGTAAACACAACTATCTTCCAATCAAAAGTGTTCTTCCTGTACTCAAGGGTGGAGTTTGCCAGCAGCTGTCCTGTGATTGGGCAGATTTTCTTTCAGTTATGTTTAAGAGGTTTTTCAGGCGTGCTTGGTTTTGAGTAATGCATAGCAGGGCGCCCCCTGTTAAGGATGAGTAATTAAGGGTTGGATGAATGAGTTTCTGAAGTGATTGAAAACACATTTCTCAATTTCAGGCTCCATTAATACCCTCTTTCTAAATACTTTTTGACCCCGAAATACTTAAGAGTATGGTGGTACACTTAATGAACCTTTTTTATTTCATTACCAATGCCATGTGCTGCCTTAAGGTATGACGTGGAAAAAAAATGAAAACTAATACTCTATTCCTTGGGAAATTTGTTGGTGAGAGTCGTAAGAGTGGATGTGTTCACCAGCAAGCTTCTCTTTGGCAAGCAACTGCTGATTTTTTAACCAGTTACAAACCCAGTTTTTCTCCTCTGCTTCTCTTGGAATAGTGACTTTGTAGTTCAAAATAGACCGTGTGTGTGTGTGTGTGTGTGTGTGTGTGTGTGTGTGTGTGTGTGTTTTAATATGTTGCAAGATCAGTGGATTTTGCATTTATCTTATTTCTTAATCTAGTTGTACACGTTGAGTTCCTAAATAATTATTGGTCCATGAGCGCCAGAGTCTTTCAGACTATTACATATATAGATACCCAGACAAAAATACCATGGATTTTCCTCTTGGTTATAAAAGTACAACTATTTACAGAATGCTAAATGAAGTTCTAGACAGAAGAGCACAGCAGTCTTGACCCTGCCAGCTCCACCTTACCAAGGAAGAATGTAGTTCTGTCATTTAAGAATACTTGTACATGCAAAAGCTATGAAAACAGGGCCAGGGTTGGAGCACATTCAGTGTGTTTGCACAAGGCCCTGCCTTTACTACACCTAGAAAGCTCTTCTCTACAGAGGTTGGCTCTTTTTTTAATAAATGCTATCTTACTACAAAATATCTGCTACTGGCTCTTTACCAAAAAAAAAAAAAAAAAAAAGCCAAAACACTTGTTTCATTTTCTGTGTACGGTGTCTTTGCCTGCAAATGTGCAAGTGTGCCGTGTGCATGCCTGGTACCTGAGAAGGTCAGAAGAGCGTGTTTGATCCTCTGGAACTGGAGTTAAAGGCAGCTGTACATCTGTAGCCATCTATACTGTAAACACTTCCCAGTTCTCATCAACCCTCCCAGGAGCCTCACATATACTAGGTAGGTCCTGTACCACTGAGCAACACTCCCAGATCTTCATCATTTTTTATAACTTTCATATTTTATAGAATGAGTGTGCCATGATTTAGTAATTGCCTTTTTTCTCTTGGTGGACATCCACTTTATTTAAAGTCTTCTTTGGAGGGGCACTGAATAAACTAATCTGTCCTTAGTATACCTTGTGTTTTGTTGGTTTTGTGATCCAGGTCTCATTTGTGTATTTTAGGCATCCAAGAGTGAGATGGTTGAGTATAAGCACTTTTATTTCATTAGGTAATACATGGTTATTTTCCACTCATATTAAGATATTTCATAGTCTCACAAACGGTGCTGTAGTTCTTGTTTTCCTTCCTCTTTCTTGTTGCTAGTCTAGGAGGTGACAAATAGTATCTAACATTTTCATGACTACTGGTCTTTGGGATGTATTTACTCCTCTTCCTTCCTATTTATGCACCTTTTGCTCTCTTGAGGAATGAGTTATTATTATTATTTTTATTCTGAGTTCTTTATATGGTTATTAACCCTTTTCGAAACAGGATTTCATTGTGTTACAGCTCTGGCTGTTCTGGAACTGGCTTTGTAGACCAGGCTGGCTTTGAACTCACAGAGATCCACCTGCCTCTGCCTCCTGAGTGCTGGGATTAAAGGCTTGTGCCACCAACACCTAGCTTCCTCTTTTTTCTTTTTTCTTTTTTCTTTTTTTTTTAAAGATTTATTTATTATGTATACAGCATGTATGACCAGAAGAGGGCACCAGATCTCATCACAGATGGCCGTGAGCCACCATGTGGTTGCTGGGACTTGAACTCAGGACCTCTGGAAGAGCAGTCAGTACCCTTAACCTCTGAGCCATCTCTCCAGCCCTCTTTTTTCTTTTTTGAGACATGCCCACTATATATGGATCCATGGTGTGCTTGGAACTCATTATGTAGACCAGGCTGGTGAACTCAAGTGCTAGTTAGTATCAAAGGCCCTTTCCACCTCTCCTGACTCACTTTATTTATTTGGACCTTCTACTCACCTGATGGTTTCATTGGCTATAGAGCAGGCAGTCTGGTTTGCCTTTTCTCTTTTCCTGCTCTCTAGTCAGTTGTGGTCCTACCGATTGATTGACTGAAGCCTTTGTTGTTGCAGGAGGGCAGAACTGAATTCTGCTGTAGGTGGAGCGTTAGCTTCTTTCGGCTATCACAGCTGTCTCAGCTTTCCAGACTTGCAAGAAGGACTAAAGGGTATCTGCCTTAATGTTCTAACTTTTCATCTTTCATTTCTGTTTCAGGGTAAGAATGGCTCTAAAATGTTCCCTTTGTTATGATTTGAGATCTATATTGTAGCGTTGTTCTGACTAGTACCAAATGACTTGTATCTGGAAGTTGGAAGTCTTCTATAAGGTTGAAAGAAAGTGTATCTATTTCTCAACCACACACACACACACACACACACACACACACACAAACCCCCGTTTTTTGTTGTTGTTGTTGTTGTTGTTTTCATGCAGGGTCTCACTATGTCACTGGCTCACCCCACCCCCACCCCGTTTGTTGTTGTTGTTGTTGTTTTTTTATGCAGGGTCTCACTATGTCACTGGCTGACCCCCACCCCCGTTTTTTGTTGTTGTTTTGTTGTTGTTTTCATGCAGGGTCTCACTATGTCACTGGCTCACCCCCACCCCCGTTTTTTGTTGTTGTTTTGTTGTTGTTTTCATGCAGGGTCTCACTATGTCACTGGCTGACCCCCACCCCGTTTGTTGTTGTTGTTGTTGTTTTTTTATGCAGGGTCTCACTATGTCACTGGCTGACCCCCCCACCCCGGGTTTTTTTTGTTGTTGTTGTTGTTTTCATGCAGGGTCTCACTATGTCACTGGCTGTCCTGGCACTATGTAGATAAGGCTGACTTCAGACTTGCAGAGATGCACTTGCCTCTGCCTCTGAAATCAATTAGAATTAGAGGCCTGGGCCACCATACTAAGCTGCCTGGTATTTTTACAGCAACCTTTTTCTCTTTGTGCCAGAGTAGGGAAGGTGAACCATAAAATACCTGCTTCCCCACTGTATCTCTAGATGATGTCATTGTAATCAGGCCCAAGATCATACCGTTTCTCCAGTGTACGAACTGTCGTTTTTACTTGCTACCTACTTCTAGAATTGTCAGCTCTGATTGTAATAGAGTGTGTGGTTTGATGCTGGAGGTCAAGCCTAAGTACTCGCCCATGCAGCTGCACCCTACTGCTATCCTCTACTCCCTACCCCCAGTCATGGTCCCGCCCCCCATTTTGTCACTTTTAGGATTTATTGATTTATTTTTATGTTAATGTATGTTTTGCCTATGTGTAAATAAAATATATTTTGTGGATCAATATATGTTTAAAGATTTATTATGTATACAGTGTTTTATCTGCACATATGCTTATAGGCCAGAAGAGGGCACCAGATCTCATTACAGATGAGCCACCATGTGGTTGCTGGGAATTGAACTCAGGACCTCTGGAAGAGCAGTCAGTGCTCTTAACAGCTGAGCCGTCTCTCCAGCCCCAATATATGTTTAGAGAGCTGTGTTGTTTTTGAGACAGTCTCACTGTGTCACCTTGGTTGTCCTGGAACTCCTTATAGGCCAGACTGGCCTCAAACGCTGAGATCCTCCTGCCTCTGCCTTTCAGGTGTGAGCCACCACACCCAGTTTGGAGTTTTAGATAAACTGAGCATGGTGAAGCAAGCCTATGCTTTCTAGACTTTTGGAGAGTAGCTTTAGTTGAGATTCTGCTCATCTGAACGCTAAGATTGTGTACTGTTTAATTGGATTCCCTCTAAGAATGCCTATCATCCTAACTCCAGAGCTCCTTTTTGTTTGTTTGTTTGTTTGTTTGTTTGTTTTTCGAGACAGGGTTTCTCTGTGTAGCCCTGGCTGTCCTCAAACTCAGAAGTTCGCCTGCCTCAGCCTCCTGAGTGCTGGGATTAAAAGACATGCGCCACCTCCACCAGGCTTCTACCTTTTTCTTTTTCTTTTTCTTTTTTTTTTTTTTTTTTTTTGAGACAGGGTCTCGTATATAGACCAGGAACTTGATGTGTACACCAAGCTGGCCTAGACTCCACAGAGATTCTGCCTCTGAGTTCTGGGATTAAAAGAAAGCACCACCACTCTTGGCTCCTGTTCGTTCGTGTGTGTGTGTGTGTGTGTGTGTGTGTGTGTGTGTGTGTGTGTGTGTGTGTGTGTATACATTTGTTTTGTTTTGTTTTTTTGTTTTTCAAGACAAGGTTTCTCAGTGTAGTTTTGTGCCTTTCCTGAAACTCACTTTGTAGACCAGGCTGGCCTCAAACTCACAGAGATCGGCCTGGCTCTGCCTCCCAAGTGCTAGGACTAAAGGCATGTGCCACCACCACCCGGCCCTGTTCATATTTTTAAAAAAACATTTACTTTGCCTAGGGTAGTGGTGAATGGCTTCAATCCCAGCAGAGGCCTGAGGAGGAGGAATTCGAGGCCACACTGAGCTGTATAGTGTGTTGTAGGCCAGAAAAAAACAAAATAAACTATGTTATGATTTGAGATCTATATTGTAGCGTTGTTCTGACTAGTACCAAATGACTTGTATCTGGAAGTTGGAAGTCTTCTATAAGGTTGAAAGAAAGTGTATCTATTTCTCAACCACACACACACACACACACACACACACACACACACAAACCCCCGTTTTTTGTTGTTGTTGTTGTTGTTGTTTTCATGCAGGGTCTCACTATGTCACTGGCTCACCCCACCCCCACCCCGTTTGTTGTTGTTGTTGTTGTTGTTTTATGCAGGGTCTCACTATGTCACTGGCTGACCCCCACCCCCGTTTTTTGTTGTTGTTTTGTTGTTGTTTTCATGCAGGGTCTCACTATGTCACTGGCTCACCCCCACCCCCGTTTTTTGTTGTTGTTTTGTTGTTGTTTTCATGCAGGGTCTCACTATGTCACTGGCTGACCCCCACCCCGTTTGTTGTTGTTGTTGTTGTTTTTTTATGCAGGGTCTCACTATGTCACTGGCTGACCCCCCCACCCCGGGTTTTTTTTGTTGTTGTTGTTGTTTTCATGCAGGGTCTCACTATGTCACTGGCTGTCCTGGCACTATGTAGATAAGGCTGACTTCAGACTTGCAGAGATGCACTTGCCTCTGCCTCTGAAATCAATTAGAATTAGAGGCCTGGGCCACCATACTAAGCTGCCTGGTATTTTTACAGCAACCTTTTTCTCTTTGTGCCAGAGTAGGGAAGGTGAACCATAAAATACCTGCTTCCCCACTGTATCTCTAGATGATGTCATTGTAATCAGGCCCAAGATCATACCGTTTCTCCAGTGTACGAACTGTCGTTTTTACTTGCTACCTACTTCTAGAATTGTCAGCTCTGATTGTAATAGAGTGTGTGGTTTGATGCTGGAGGTCAAGCCTAAGTACTCGCCCATGCAGCTGCACCCTACTGCTATCCTCTACTCCCTACCCCCAGTCATGGTCCCGCCCCCCATTTTGTCACTTTTAGGATTTATTGATTTATTTTTATGTTAATGTATGTTTTGCCTATGTGTAAATAAAATATATTTTGTGGATCAATATATGTTTAAAGATTTATTATGTATACAGTGTTTTATCTGCACATATGCTTATAGGCCAGAAGAGGGCACCAGATCTCATTACAGATGAGCCACCATGTGGTTGCTGGGAATTGAACTCAGGACCTCTGGAAGAGCAGTCAGTGCTCTTAACAGCTGAGCCGTCTCTCCAGCCCCAATATATGTTTAGAGAGCTGTGTTGTTTTTGAGACAGTCTCACTGTGTCACCTTGGTTGTCCTGGAACTCCTTATAGGCCAGACTGGCCTCAAACGCTGAGATCCTCCTGCCTCTGCCTTTCAGGTGTGAGCCACCACACCCAGTTTGGAGTTTTAGATAAACTGAGCATGGTGAAGCAAGCCTATGCTTTCTAGACTTTTGGAGAGTAGCTTTAGTTGAGATTCTGCTCATCTGAACGCTAAGATTGTGTACTGTTTAATTGGATTCCCTCTAAGAATGCCTATCATCCTAACTCCAGAGCTCCTTTTTGTTTGTTTGTTTGTTTGTTTGTTTGTTTTTCGAGACAGGGTTTCTCTGTGTAGCCCTGGCTGTCCTCAAACTCAGAAGTTCGCCTGCCTCAGCCTCCTGAGTGCTGGGATTAAAAGACATGCGCCACCTCCACCAGGCTTCTACCTTTTTCTTTTTCTTTTTCTTTTTTTTTTTTTTTTTTTTTTTGAGACAGGGTCTCGTATATAGACCAGGAACTTGATGTGTACACCAAGCTGGCCTAGACTCCACAGAGATTCTGCCTCTGAGTTCTGGGATTAAAAGAAAGCACCACCACTCTTGGCTCCTGTTCGTTCGTGTGTGTGTGTGTGTGTGTGTGTGTGTGTGTGTGTGTGTGTGTGTGTGTGTGTATACATTTGTTTTGTTTTGTTTTTTTGTTTTTCAAGACAAGGTTTCTCAGTGTAGTTTTGTGCCTTTCCTGAAACTCACTTTGTAGACCAGGCTGGCCTCAAACTCACAGAGATCGGCCTGGCTCTGCCTCCCAAGTGCTAGGACTAAAGGCATGTGCCACCACCACCCGGCCCTGTTCATATTTTTAAAAAAACATTTACTTTGCCTAGGGTAGTGGTGAATGGCTTCAATCCCAGCAGAGGCCTGAGGAGGAGGAATTCGAGGCCACACTGAGCTGTATAGTGTGTTGTAGGCCAGAAAAAAACAAAATAAACTAATAAAGATGTTGCTGTGTAGCCCAGGCTAGCCTGGAGTTTGAGATCCCCTTGCCTTAGCTTCCCGAGTGCTGAAATACCTGGTGTGCTCTGCTGCCCAGTTTAAAGGCCCTGTCTTTGCAACCCATTGTTTCAAAGTTGGACAACATGCCCATCCACGTCACACTGTCCAGCAGTGACTTTCCCTCCCTTCACACAGTCAGAGCTTTCCTCCTGCCCATCCACGTCACACTGTCCAGCAGTGACTTTCCCTCCCTTCACACAGTCAGAGCTTTCCTCCTGCCCACCTACATCACACTGTCCAGCAGTGACTTTCCCTTCCTTCACACAGTCAGAGCTTTCCTCCTGCCCACCTACATCACACTGTCCAGCAGTGACTTTCCCTCCCTTCACACAGTCAGAGCTTTCCTTCTTCCTGCATTGTCTGGTTTGGTCTGGGTTTGCAGTTTTGGTTGGGTGGTTTTTGAGACAGGGTCTCACTTTGTCGTCTTGGCTGGCCTGCAGCTGACCTGCTTCTCACCTCCCCCGCTCCCCCATGCTACCCGACCATGCCTGGCTGGGTTTGTTTTTGTATTTAAAGCAGAGCACTGAACGTGTCCTTGACTGGTCTGGAACTTTGTAACCAGCCAGGCTGGCCTTGGCCTGGTGGTGTAGGTGTTTGCTACCCTCCAAGGTAGATCTTTCCTCTTAACGGCCCATTTGTTTACCAGGGATCCACATCACTCCGTTCTCATCTGCCAAGAGTTTGTAAGCACTTGTGTGTTCTCCTAGCTTATTCTGGTTGACTTAGTCTCCCCTTCACAGATAGACCCGGAACAGGAGATAAGGAACATTTTCTGGTGGTGTTTTTAACAACAGCTGTGGTGGGTGGGCCTGTAGGTTTTCCTGCCGTAAGGCCCAGGGGACACTCAGCACCTGTTACTCTTTAATTCTCCACTGCCTTTGATAGGTTGGTGACTTTTAAGCCCTCCAAAATACAGCATGCCCAATGCTAAAGTGTCCTTTATTCTTGTTCTCCAGATGGGTAAAACTAGTAGTGACTCAAGTGCTGTGGCCTCTTAGTTTTCCAGGAGGGTAAGCGCCGTATTTTTAGGGACTTTGTAGGTAATGGGGCTCTAGGGGACTGACTCACTAACCAAATTCTCTGGAGACTGATTTGAAAATCGATATGCAAGGTTATTAATTTACAGTGGAGGATATACCTGTAGAGATGAAAATCCTCTCATCTGCTCAGGGTAAGAAGATTTTTGCCTTGTGAAGAATTACACAAGGAAAATTGAGTGTGGCCCAGGGATCTTTACAGCAAGCAGCCCTCACTTTGTGGCCCTTTACTCCGATGGTGCCTTCTGTGGTCCATTGCTGTGTTCTTGCTCCCTTTTTAGGATAGCCTAGCATGTAACCCAGGCGAACCCTGAACAATCTACCCACCTTAGCTTCCTGATTGTTGGGATTATAGGTATGCACCAGTATACCCAGTTTGGGCTTAGATTTTTCTTTTCTCCCTTTCTTTCTTTCTTTCTTTCTTTCTTTCTTTCTTTCTTTCTTATTTTCTCTCTCTCTCTCTCTCTATCTCTCTCTCTCTTTCTTTTTCTTTGGAGAGGAGGTCTCAGTATGTAGCTTTGACTGGCTGAAATTTTTTTTTTTTTTTTTTTTTTTTTTTTTTTTTTTTTTTGGACTGGCTGAAATTTTATGTAGACTAGGCTGGCCTAGAACTCACAGATATCCACCTGCCTCTGCCTCCCAAGTGCTGAGGTTAAAAGTGTGCGCTATCGTGCCCAGTTTTGTTTTTTTGTTTTATTTTGGTTTGGTTTTCACAAGGTCTCTCTGTGTAGCCCTGGCTGTCCTAGAACTCACTCCATAGACCAGGTTGGCCTTGAACTCAGAGATCCTCCTGCTTCTGCCTCTTGAGTGCTGGGATCAAAGGTGTGCACCACTACTGCCTGGCAAATGTTTTGTTTTGACTGGCCTAGGCAACATGATGTTATTTTTAAAAGATAGGCAGAGAGAGGCAGAGAGATTTCTATAAAATTTGAGGATAGCCCTGCACAATTGAGACCTTGTCTCAAAAGAGGAAAAATGATAAACTGGGTGTGGTGGTGTGTTCCTCATGGCTGAGGCAAAAGGATCATTTCAAATTCAGTCCAGATTTCGCTACATAGTGGATTCAGTATACATATATTGACCTCAGCTCCAACAAAACTCTGGGGCTAGGGATGTCGCTCAGTTAGTAGAGGGCTTGTCTAGCATGCATGAAGCCCTGGGCTCCATCGCCAATCTGGCATAGGTGTGGCATATGCTTATAATCCCATCACCAGGCAGGTAGAGGCTGGAGGGTTTGGTTTTTTGTTTTTTGTATTTTAGGTAGGGTGTCTGTGTAGCTACAACACATTATGGGCGCTTTCTATCCTCCTGCCTCAGCCTCCTGAATGCTGAGGTTACAGGCATGTCCCACCATGCCTACCTTGGTAACGAGAAGTTTTGAGTAGACTTCTTTGTATTTAGAGTAATTAGGATCATTGCAGGAGTGGTATCACCAGATCATTAACGTGCAAGATTTTTGATATATTTTTACGTTTTCTTGTCTTGTTTGAGGCAGGGTCTCAGCTTAAGCTGGCCTGGAACTCCCAATGCTGCTTTAGTCACGCAGGAGTGGTAGACCTAGAGGGTTTACAGGCATACATCACCATGCCCGACACTTGTCCCTTAAAGGTTGTACCAACTTATGCCGTGACCAGTAAGTAAAGCAAGCTTGTCTAGGGAACGGTGCTGACCCTCCAGGCAGCCCTCGGAGGCCCTTCTTGTTCCTGTTTATAGGCAGAGGAAGTGAAGCTCCAAGAGGCTAAGTGGAAACATGGGGGAGTCGGGGATGAATCCCTCCCTAACATTGATTTCACAGCGCCTCAAAATGCTGTACATACCTGAATTTTTGTTCGGATTATCTGTCCCCCCAACTACTTTCCATTTAATATCCATAGTATTAGGTGGGTATGGAAAGTTATCGCTTGGAAATTCAAATAAACTGTAAAGAGAAAATTGTTATTGAAAATAGCAGCATGTAGTCAGGCTTCATCACTCACTGTAGCTGTCCACATATCCTACAGTTTTGTGACACTGCACGTAATTCACATTAGAAATAAGAAGAGAAACTAGAAGTCCAGAGTCTTCGTAACTGACCTTTATCTCCTTTACTCTCCAACAACCATCGCATTCCCTGTTATTCTCTCTAATTTCTCTGAGCACTTTACAGTCATAACCTTACTGGGGGTTTTCAACTTGATTTCTGTGTAAATGGTCTTCTTACAGTTTCTTCATTCTTATCTTTTTTTTTTTTTTTTTTTTTTTTTTGTTTTGTTTTGTTTTTTGTTTTGTTTTTCAAGACAGGGTTTCTCTGTGTAGCTTTGCGCCTTTCCTGGGACTCACTTGGTAGCCCAGGCTGGCCTCGAACTCACAGAGATCCGCCTGCCTCTGCCTCTGCCTCCCGAGTGCTGGGATTAAAGGCGTGCACCACCACCACCACCACCACCACCACCACCACCACCACCACCACCGCCCGGCTATAGTTTATCTTTTAAGTCTAATCCAAAGTTAATTTTTCCCTTTAAAATTAATTACCTAAATAATAAATGATACATTCATTGAAGAAAAGGCATCTGATAAAAAGCCAGATGTTTTATGTCCATAGGTAAATGCTCCTCTCAGCTGTAATCAGAGAAACCTCTCTTTTCAGTGAACTGCAGTGAGTGTACAGACCCATGGCTGCACAAGGTGCTGGGAATGAATGATGGCTGAGTGCTCAGCCCTGAACACGACGCTCATACCACCCCCTTGAGGCTCAGAGACCAGAGTGGAAGAGGGGACAGATAGAATGTAAGAGCCTGGAGACAGGAAGAAGGGTTGTCAAAGTCCTGCGCAAGACACAGCCAAACCGTTGCCTTCATGAACTGCACCAATCAGCAGTCAGCTGTGGATGGAGGCGGGGCTTAGGAGCCGGACTAACTATTGGCTACTGGAAGGAAATGGGAACCCATTCTGTCCCAGTTCTCCTTTTTGTAACTACCTAGTGTCCAACATCTGCAACTTTCTTTTATCCCTATGTCTTGGGAGCCTTCACATTAATCTATTAGATGTCACTTTTTAACATTTGTTTGTGTTTATTCCATAGTATCTGTTGTATTTTAGTCAACTAATTATAAGATACTTTGTAAGGCTGGAGAGATGGCTCAGAGGTTAAAGAGCACTGGCTGCCCTTCCAGACATCCTGAGTTCAGTTCCTGGCAGCCACATGGTGGCTCACAACCATCCTGAATGAGATCTGGTGCCCTCTTGTGGCGGGCAGGGGTACTTGCAGACAGAACACTATACATAGTAAACAAATAAACAAATAAAAAGATACTTTGTAATTTCACTTTGATTTCCTGTTTAAACAGTTTATTTTGCCAGGTGGCATTGTCTTTCCAAAACTTACTCAGTGATATTTCCCTGCTAACTTTAAAACTAGAAGAACAATGGTTCTTTCAAGTTCTATGAACAAACAACATACACTTAGAATCATGTAGGGACTGTTCTTAGCGGGATAGTAAAAAGAAAAAGAATGAATAAATAGAATAATCCATCCATCAAAAGAACAAAACAAATACAAAGAAGAAAAAAGCAATTTGAAAAAGAATAAAACATAAACAAAAGTGAAGCTGAGTGTGCTGGCGTATATGCCTGTAATACCAGCACGATGTAGATAGAGACAAGAAGATAATGTTCAGAGCCTGCCTTGAGTAGATAGTGGGTTTAAGGCCAGCTGGGCTACATGAGACCCTGTCTCAAAACAAAATGCAAAGTCATATAACAAAGGGTGTAGTGGATTTTAGTAGCTGCCAGAGAGTATTGATAACTTTGTGAAGATGTTCAAATGTATATTAGAAACAAGGGAGACTGGTCTGGGTATGGTGGCACATGCCTTTAATCCCAGTGGTCAGATTTCATCAATTAAAGACCGGGCTGGTATATAGTGCAAGTTCCAGGATAGTCAGGGCTATAGAGAGAGACCAGGATAGTCAGGGCTGCAGAGATGACTCAGGGGTTAAGAGCCTGTCCTGCTCTTGTAGAGGACCTAAGTTCAGTTCCCAGCATCCACATCAGGCAGCTCACAACCACTCCAGCTCCAGGGGTTCTGATGTCCTTTCTGGACTCTAGGCATCTGCACTCATGGGACACGTTATCAAATTAATTAACCACATGTACCCATGCATGCACAAATGCAGGAGAGCCCCACATAAATAAAAAGAGAAATACATTTTTTTATTTTATGTGCATTTATGTTTTGCTTGCGTGACATGTGAGGGTATTGGCATCCTCTGGAACTGGAGTTACAGATGGTTATGAGCTGCCATGTGGGTGCTGGAGATTGAACCTGGGTCCTCTGGAAAAGCAGCCAATGTTCCTAACTGCTGAGCCATGTCTCCAGCCCAGAAGTCTTTTTTTTTTTTTTTTTTTTTTTTTTTAAAGAAAGAAAAAACTAAAACAAAAAACAAGAGAACCTGGAGAGATGGTTCACTGGTTAAGGACACTTACTGCTCTTGCTGAGACTCTGAGTTCAATTCTTAACACTTATGTGCTGAAAAAAAAATGGCTCAGCAGTTGAACGCAAATACTGCTCTGGCAGATGATCTTCACAACTTCCTACCACTGGAGCTCTTCTTCTGCCTTGCTGTGCTCCGCACTCAAGTATGCATACCTAAAAGTAAATATATCTTAGAAAAGAGAAACACTGGAGCCGGGCGATGGTGGTGCACGCCTTTAATCCCAGCACTCAGGAGGCAGAGCCAGGCGGATCTCTGTGAGTTTGAGGCCAGCCTGGTCTACAGCGAGATACAGGAAAGGAGCAAAACTACACAGAGAAATCCTGTCTCGGAAAAGAGAGAGAGAGAGAGAGAGAGAGAGAGAGAGAGAGAGAGAGAGAGAAAGAAATACTGTACCAGTTAAAGGAGACGTCTTTGCCAACACATGTCCTTTTGTTGTTCATTGTCCTTCTGTGCTGGGCTCTTGCCATCCCCCTTTGCTCCCAGAACACCAGATCTTTCTGGGAGGATTCTTCTCTGCTGATGTGACCTGTCTGAAAGTCCAGTCTAGCAAGCATAGCGTCATAGGTCTTTACTGTTTGTTGCCTTTGTGGGACTCTGAGGCTTTCCATTCCCCTCACCCACTTGGGGAGATGTCTTCCTACCATATTTACCTTGACATTCTGAGACCCCGGAGGTGCCCCCGTGTTTCTGAGTGAGTGGATAAATGAACAACAGCTTTACCAGTTGTAGTAAAAGTGCTTTTGAGAAGCAGCCAGTGTCCAGACTGATGATTACGTGACAGACATAAGCCGGGTATTACTTCTATCAGAGTTCATCAAACTCCAAGTATTTTTTAAATTGTATTTGTTTTGAGACAGGTCCCAGTGTATAGTCCTGGCCGGCTAGTCTAGAACTTGCTATGTAGAATAGGCTGGCATCCAACTTGGGGATCCACCTGTCTCTGTCTTCCATGTACTGAGATTAAAGGCATGTACCACACCCAGCACTTTTTAAGTTTTTTAAATTACATTTATTTGTGTATGAGGGGAGATTTGCACATGTGTGGAATGATTATGTGGAGGTCAGAGGACAATTTGCTGGAAGTGATTTTCTCCTTGTACCGTGTGTGCCCTGGGAATCGAACTCAGGTGCCAGGCTTGGTGGCAAGCCTCTTCACTACTGAGCCACTTCACCTTCCCTTATTGTTGGTTTTGAGTTTATAAAAATCTGTTTTACTTTAAGGGCACTAAAGTGAATTTAAACACCATTGATACTTCGTCTTTACTTCTTTCAGTGTTGAAGGGGGAGTCTCAGTCCGTAGACCAAGCTGGCCTCAAACTCATCTGCCTCTGCCTCCCCAGAACTGAGATTAAATGTGCCACCATGCCCTGAAGTTTTGGGTTTTTAAGGTTCATTTTATTTTATTTGTATGAATGTTTGCTTGTTTGTATGTATATGCACCACATGTATATTTGGTGCTTGTAGAAGCCAGAAGGGTGCCAGATCCCTTGGAACTGGAGGTGAGTACTAAGAACTAAACTCAGGTCCTCTGCAAGAGAGCATGTGCTCTTAACCACTGAGCATCTCCCCAGCCTCTTGTTTTTTTGGTAATTTATAATCCTTTTCCTGCCTGCCATGCACAAAGCTGAGTTGGATCCCTAGTACTGCATAAAGCCAGGTGTGATGACACATGCATGTAATCCCAGTTGAGGGCAGCATGGGAGACATGAGACCCTGCCTGGGTGGGGAACCAGGGAGGTGGCTCAGCAGATAAAACCCGCTTGCTGCCAAGCCTGTTGACCTGAGTTTATCCACACTGTGGAAGGAGAGAAGTGTTTCCCACAAGGTGTCCTCCATGTGTATACTCATACTTGCACATATACACAAAATCAATAAATAAATGTAATAAAAATTACAGTGAAATGGGTTCTCAGGTAAAGAGCCCCTTATCCCCAAGCCTGAGTTCTAGTCCCGAACCCGTTTGGTGGAAGGAGAGAGCAGACCCCCACAAGTTTTCCCCAGACCTCCACATGCGTGTGCGCATACCCTAAATCATTGTTTTGTTTTCATCTTGTAAGTAAAAGAAAATAGCAACAAAAATGACCTTAGAAGTAGGTTTATAGAAATTTTCTTAGTCTGTCGTTTAAAACTAGGAAAATGGTTTTTATGTATTCTATAGCATGGCATTTCCCCAGATGTGACATTCAAGCTGCTTTTGATATCTTTTTGCAGATCTTTGTAGAATTTGATGGCTGTAACTGGAAGCAACACTCCTGGGTTAAAGTTCACGCTGAAGAAGTAATTGTACTTCTGCTAGAAGGGTCGCTTGTTTGGGCACCCCGGAAGGACCCAGTCCTCCTCCAGGGCACTCGGGTCTCAGCTGCACAGTGGCCTGCGCTGGTGAGTAGCTTTGATTTATTTGGGGGCATGAGTTGGAGACATGAGCTCATGTACTCCAGCCTGGCTTCCAGGCAGGCCTTGAGCTCCTTCCCCTGCCTCCGCCTTCTAGGCTGGGGTTGCAGGTGTGTACCCCCAGCCCGTTTATACCTTGATGGATGTCAAACCCAAACCGGTACACGTTAGGCAGCACCTGGATTGTTTTTCCCTTGTTGTTGTATTTTCTTTTTATTTATGGTGTCCGGTATCAGATCTAGGGCCTTCTAAGGCCTTTGCAAGTGCTTTACCCCTGAGCTACATCCTGCAGCCCAGTTAATGAGTCATTTTTATTAGATAGGAGCAATTTGACCTTTTTTCTTATACCTAGAAATATTTATCTCATAGCTATAAACTCTTCAGAAATTGCAAAAAAAAATCTACATGCTTTGTCCTTAACAAACTTTGTTCTGAAGTTACCAAAGCAATAATTAAGTTCTTTTCTCCTATGTTCTGAAGAAAGGTTGGTATGCATGTATGTATGTATAGTTTTTTTCGGGACAGGGTTTTACTGTGTAGCCCTGGCTGACCTGGAATTCATTCTATAGACTATACTGGCCTCAAACTCAGAGATTCGCCTGCCTCTAACACCGCCCAGCTAGTTATCTTCTGTTTTGATTATGTGTATATGTGCGGGTGTGTGCATATTACATTTTGTGAGTATCCATTTGTTTCTTTTGTTCTGTTAGCAAATTGTGATCATGAATGCTGACTTTTAAATCTCAATTTTCCTGTGACTAACCCAAAATAAATAATATACAAAACAAAAATTTTATTCAATATGTTGGTATAGTATTATCTCTTAATAAGCTGCCCTTTTCTTTCTTTCTTTCTTTTTTTTTTTTTTTTTTTTGTTGTTTTTCCAGACAGGGTTTCTCTGTGTAGCCCTGGCTGTCCTGAAACTTACTTTATAAATCAGGCTGGCCTCAAACTCAGAGATCCAACTGCCTCTGCCTCCCAGTGCTTGGATTAAAGGCGTGCGCGACCATACCTGGCTTGCCCATATTTTTCCGTCCTGCACTTTCAGATGGTGTCTCCCTGAGTTGCCCAGGCTGGTCTAACGGTGTATGCCTGTAATAGCTGCACTTGGGAAGCGGTGGATCATGAATCAGAGGACAGTGGGTTGTATAGTGAGACTGTCTCAGAAAACAGGAGTGCCTGGTCATAGTGGTGTGTGTGTGTGTGTGTGTGTGTGTGTATATGCCTAGCATTCAGAAAGTTGAGGCAGGGACATTGATATGAGTTTAAGGGGCTATATATTGAGACCCTCCATCTCAAAGTGCACGCGCACACACACACTCACTCGCTGGCAGGTTGTCACAGTGGGTGAAAGCATTTGTCAACAAGCCTGACAACTTGAATTTGAACCCTGGAATGCACATGGTGGAAGGAAAACACTTCCTACAAGGTTTCCTCTAAAATCACAAGTACTGTGGTGCTGCTGTTCATGTTTAAGCGTACCATACACTCTCAGAAAATAAATCAATATAATTAAAGGCGGGTGGGAGAGGAGATTGGAACATATAGCTCATTTGGTAGAGTGCTTGCCTGACATGCATAAAGCCCCTGGTTTTATATAAAGTATCACATAAAAGCTGGTATATTGGTTACACACCTGTAATCCTAGTACCTAAGAGGTTGGAGGCAGGAGCCTAGAGGGTCAAAGTCATTCTTAGTTTATAGAGAGCTCAAGGCCAGCCAGGGCTATCTAAACCTGTATTACAGTAATTTTTTTTTTTTTTTTTTTTTTTTTTTTTGAGATAGGGTCTTACCATGGAACTCTGACTGGCTTTGTAGATCAGGCTAGACCAAAACTCAGAGCTCCACCTGCCTTTGCCTCTCAGGTGCTGGCATCAAAGGGTGAAGGCTGCACCTTTATACCTGGTTTTTCCAGGGTTTATAAACCCCACACGGGTTTCAAGAGCTATAGAAGTGTGTGCAACTTTAGGGAGAGGAGGGGGCCTTCCTTGACCATCTCCCAAGTGCTGGGGTTATTGGCATGTCCTACCACACCTTGACTACAGCTCCTACTCTGGACATTTATAGTTTAGCCCTTATGAAGCCTAGCACTGGATCCCTAGTGACAATAGCTAATTTCTTACTCCACTTGCCCTTTTTAGACATAAAAGTATAAAAATCAGGTGTGGTAGCTCACACCTATAATTCCAGCATTTGAGTGGCTGAGGCAGGAGGATTGCTGCAAATTCCTCACAAGCCTGGTCTGTAGTGTGAGATCTGAGCCAAAAACCAAACAAACAGAAATTAGAAAATACTGAGCAAGCATAGCCAGGCATGGTGGTGTACACCTTTAATCCCAGTACTTGGGAAGCAGAGGCAGGCAGATCTCTGAGTTCAAGGCCAGCTTGTTCTACAAAGTGAGTTCCAGGAGAGCCAGAGCTACACAGTGAAACCCTGTCTTGAAAAGAAAAAAAAAAAAAAAAAAAAAAAAAGAGGAAGAAGAAGAAAAGAAAGAAAGTATTGAGCAACCTCTCTCCTTTGGTTTGCTCACTGGTTATTTGAGGAGCAGAGGCTGTTTGGAATGCTCCCAAGGCCTTGTTCGTTAGCTTGTCTGTATTCACTGGGAGGGGAGGGAAGTACTAGTGGATGCTTTCTCTGAAGTCAGAGATGCATTGAATCTAAGGAACCTAATCAACTTCTTGTCATTGTCCTGTCCTTCACAGACTTTCACTCCCCTGGTGGATAAGCTGGGTTTGGGGTCTGTGGTGCCAATTGAATACCTTGTGGATCGAGAGCTGCGCTTCATGGCAGATGCTAATGGGCTGCATCTGTTCCAGGTACTTGACTGCTCTAGCTAGCCTTGGGCTTATTAGTTACCTCCTTGCTAATTTCCTTGTTGATTCAATCATGGGTATTTATTCTTTTCTTTTAGCATTACTTTGCTTCCTGTAGTAAATTACCCTGTGCATTTTGAAGTTTTATGCTTCTTTAAAAAGTACATTTGGTGACTGACACTTCTTTCTCTTCTGTACCCCCACCCTTACCCCCTCTAAAGCCACCCAGGACTTAAGACTACCATGTAGTAGTTCCTTCCGAAAAATGGGCTTCTTGGGTTAGAGAGATGGCTCAGCAGTGTGAGAGCACTTGTTGCTCTCCCAGAGGACTTGAATTTGGTTCCCCACACTACATCCCGAGGCTTCCAGCTGCCTGACTCCAACTATAGGGAACCACTGCCCTCTTCTGGCCCCTGAGGGTGCCTGCACACATGTCATGCACACACACACACATAAAAGAAGAATATGCATGAATAAATAGAAAAGGGACTTCTCTAAGATGGGACCTAGTTTGGCTTATGTTTACTTTAGTGGCAGATGAGCAGGAATGAGTAACAGCTGGTTCCCAGCAGCATGAAATATTGAAGATATATATGTAAATATATATGTAAATATATATATAATGTAAATATATATTTACATACAAAGCAAAGGAATAGGCGAATAGTTTAGACAGACTCTCATCTGAGTTGTAGTTTCTTAAGATACTACTGGCTGGAGACATGGTTCAGAGGTAAGAACACTTGTTCTTGCAGCGCTGATTCCATCACCCACGTGGTGGCTCACAACCACCCATGACCTCCCTTCCAGGATCAGATGCCCTCTTCTGACCTCTGAGAGCACTGCATGCATGTGTTGCACACAGACATACAGGCAAAACACTCATAAAACAAATAAGTCTAAAATAAAAAATTTTTAAAGAAAGATGTTATTTTTTTCTCACTTGTAAGGGCTGTCTGAAAGTTGAACATTGTAAAGGTTTTACTCTTTCGTTGGAAGAGCTGAGACTGATATTTCCTGAACTACATTCTAGGAGATATTAACGGTAGTTTCTTTGTTAGTCGTCCTTATTAGGGGTTATTCCCTCTGAGCATCCTTGCTTTATACATCTTTATGCTCCTTGTGTTTGGGTCTGATTTTCTCATCTACTAAGTTTTATTGCCTTTCATTTTAACATCAGGTGTTTACTTTTATCTTTACCAGATGGGAACAGATGCTCAAAACCAAATTCTTTTAGAGCATGCTGCATTAAGGGAAACAGTTAATGCTTTGATCAGTGACCAAAAGCTACAAGAGATATTCAGCCGAGGTAAGAAAAAGCAGTTTTCTGTCCTTGGACTCCATATCAGGTGGGCAGTCAGTGATGATGCTGGATTTCTAAAATAAATTGGAAAAAGAAAAAAAAAAAAAAGCCCCTTACTCCAGGCTATTCTGTTTAGTGACCCTAGGAATTCTTTCTGCTGTGTGAATTTCTGCCATTGGGTAGAGGGTTCAATTTATGTTCTCCATATTGTCCACTAATTAATAGTCCTGACAAACACGCACCCCTAGATCTTCTTTCTGCATTTCAAAACACAAAGTTTTGTGTTTTCTTAAGTGTTTATAAGGAGTTAACCACATATTAAACAAAACATCAAGTGATAGAGATCCTGCCATTAGAGAAAACCTTTGCTATTATATAGTTTTACTTACCACCTGCAGATTTCTCAAGAGCTAAAAGCTGCTAACACCGACCAAGTATGTGCCTAAAGAAGTGTAGTAGAATATTATTTTAAGGTGTGTTACTTTTGTTTATGTTGCATTTGTTTAACTCTGTGAAGCTGTGTTACTGTGCCTGTCTAAAACACCTGATGGTCTAATAAAGAACTGAACAGCCAATAGTGAGGCAGGAGAAAGGATAGGCGGGGCTGGCAGGCAGAGAGAATAAATAGGAGGAGAAAACAGAGAAAGAGAGAGGAGGAGGGGGAGGATAAGGAGGGGGAGGACTCTGGGGCCAGCCACTCAGCTACACAGCAGCCACAGAGCAAGATTTACAGAAGTAAGAGAACAGGAAAACCCCAGAGGCAAAGGGTAGATAGAATAATTTAAAGTTAAGGAAAGCTGGCTAGAAACTAAGCCAAGCTAAGGCCAGGCATTCATAAGTAAGAATAAACCTCAATGTGTGATTTATTTGGGAGCTGGGTGGGGGCCCCCAAAAAAGCAAAAACGAACATCAACAAAGCAGTCCATTAATAGACTTGCTGTGCTAGAATTTGTAGTCAGTGGTAGAGTTCTGTAAAATAGACAAAATCCGAGGGCCTATATTTTCAGCATGAATTGAACTCCACCCAATGGCATTTCATTTATAGTTCCTATGGCCATTTTACCTAATAGCACCTTCAACTTAGTGGCCTGGCTTGTTTTGTTTGCTTTATAGCTTAGGCTAGCCTTTCAGAATTTTATGATTGAGGGAAAAAATAGAATTGGGGACTTCGGAGATTCCTTAGAAATGAAAAGTTTATAAAACTCACTAGAAAAAAAACCAACAACAAAACCATGTGTTTCAAGTTTATTCTACTGAGTATGGAAAACTAGAGTTGTTCCCTTCGGCTCTGCATAGAAAATGCTAAGTGTTTACCTTATGTAGTTAGCCCAAGCATTCAGTTCTAATGGAGCTCTCCTTTAGGTCCCTATAGTGTTCAAGGTCACAGGGTCAAAGTATACCAGCCAGAAGGAGAAGAAGTATGGCTCTGTGGTGTTGTAAGCCGGCAGGACTCCATCACCCGTCTCATGGAGGTGTCTATAACTGAGGTGAGGCTCTTACCCTGTGTGAGGTACAGCCACTGCCTTACTGAGGTTCAGCACTGTAAGAAGACTGGCTTCTACCTCTGCCTGTTTCTGAGTGAGCCTGAGGAAGGCCGCATAACTATGACCTCATTGTGAGTTAAGAGGTAAACATGTAAAACCCCACTGACACCTGGCAGTGGTGGCACATACAGTGGAGGCAGAAGCAGTTGGATCTCTGTGAGTTTGAGGCCAGCCTGGTCTACAGAGTGAGTTCCAGGACAGCCAGAGCTGTTACACAGAGACAGCCTGTCTTGAAAAACAAACAAACAAACAAACAAACAAACAAAAAGCCCATTGACTTCATAGCATAGGGATAATCTTTGAAAGTACTTACAAGCTGGGTGGGGCTGCACATACATGCAGTTCCAGCACTCTGGAAGTGTTAATCCCACCAAACAAGAGTAAAGACCATTACTGAAATTCTTTGGTCAAATTTTCTGTCGGACAGGAATGTCTCCTTCCATCAGAGTTTGAGCAAACAGCATTGAACATAGGGGAAGGTAGGGTTTATATAGCCCCCACACACTTCAAGGTCTCAGGGTTTCCAAGGGTTGAGGGATTTCCAGAAGAATTTTGGTTTCATAGGAACTTGGTTGAACATTTCAAAATTGTCTGGCAGAACATCTTATCAGGATACATTCAAGGTGTTAACAGGGTATGTTCAAGGTGTGAGTCAAACTCCAGAAACAGGTTAGAGCACTGTCAAGCTTGAATTTGCAGCAAACAGAAACTTGTTCTAATAATAAAGTTATTTTTAGTTTATGTGTATGGGTGTAAGTATGTATATACACTATGTGCATAGTATGCTCATAGAGCTCAAGAGAGTGGGATTTCCTTGAACAGGAGTTCCAGGTAGTTAGGATTTACCGTGTGGGCACTGGGTAAACCTGGTATCAGCCTAGGTCCTCTTCTCTGAAAGAGCAACAAGATCTCTTAAACACTGAGCTGTCCCATCTCTAGTCCCCACTAAAGACAATTTTCTTTTTTTCAAATGATAGCCGTACATGTAAAGTGCATAATGAAAACTGCCACTTCCCCTAAGAAGCTGGCACTCCCACAGTGGTGCCACCAGTGTGGTGTTTCCCATAGTCTTCCTAATATTTTCTAAGTATGTATCTACAATATATTTTTAGTTAGATGAAGTAAAGTTGTGTAAGCTAAACTTTAGTGATTGATATGATATGGTACATAGGCACAATTCCTCTTTTGAACATAATTGTATGTTATATGCTATATATATATGTGTGTGTGTGTGTATGTGTATATATGTATGTATATATATATACACACACACAGACGTTTGACTCATCCTTTTAAAATATATGTATATTCTAAATGGATATATGATAACTAATTTGTCTTGAGGACTTTTAAAGCATGTGCAGTATTTTCACTAGCACAGGTATTGGCACAGTTAGCACCCTTACACATGCTTTCACACAGGTTACTTATTAGAGTGAACCCTTAGTGTGGGATGAGAAGGTGCTTTAGCAGTAAAGGCATTGATACTCTTGCACAGAGCCTCAGTTTGTTGCCTAGCACCCATGTTGGGGGGCTCCTGCCCTGTAACTCCAGTTACAAAGGATCCCATACTCTCTTCTGGCCATTTGTACTCATGTACACATACCTATGTATAAACATACATGCATACACAAGTAATTAAAAATAAGTATGTTAAAAAGTAAATTCCTGGCTGGGCAGTGGTAGCCCACGCCTTTATTCCCGGCTCTTGGGAGGCAGAAGCAGGAGGATCTCAGTGAGTTCCAGGCCAGCCTGGACTATTACATAGAGAAACCTTGTCTTGAAAAACTAACCAAATAAATAAATAAATTTAATAAAACAAATTCCTTAGTGTGTAATTGCTAGAAATAGAATAAATTTGTACTTTATCACATTGTCCCCACCTTTAAAGTTTTATTTTTTTTCTTTAATAGTTAAGTGCCTCTTTTAATGATTGTTGGCTTAGAGATGCAGAAATTTAAATGAATATTGCTAAGGTATTATTAGATCATAGGCATTATTAGATCAAAGACATACTTAGATCTTGAATTGAGTCAGTTCTTTAATTCATTAATTTAACAGTTATATTAATCTTTGCCAAATTCTAGATGTTATTTCCAGTACTGTTACTGGACATCACTCTTGTTAGGAAGTTTTCCATCTCTGTAGGGAAGTAAAAATAAATAGATGTTGTATATTGGGTGTGGTTCACTTGGTCCGTGGAAAGAAGACACAGAGGCACCTTAGCAAAGGGTGTTTTCTATTGTTACACAACTCACACCTTTAGCAAGTTAATTTCCTTATACCAAAACCTCTTACCTAAGTTCCCCCAAAGGGACGATGCCAAATGCAAATTCTCAGTTAAGAGGTACCTCGGTTTGCTGGGTTCTCTGCCAGCCAAGTTCTGCATAGGCTTTGCACCTTTAGGAAACTCTGAGACAAGATTGACATTTCAAATGGAAGGTACTGGAGACAAAAAGGCTGATTAAAGCTAGATGCTAACACTCTGGAATCAAACCAGCTGCGGCTCAGCAGGAGCTCTCCTTACAAATAGATACCTATATTGTTAAGGAACATGTATAATATTTTATTTTGGTTGTCAAGGTATTAAATATCTTTTCCCCTTTCTTCATGTGTTGTGCTTCCGGCTCTGCAGACTGGTGAGATGAAGTCAGTAGACCCCAGACTCATCCATGTGATGCTGATGGACAGTTCGACACCACAGAGTGAGGTACAGTAATAGTCTCGGGAGACTTGTGAGCTTGTGTTAGTTACTCTGCCCTGGGGATCCCTTGTTACATGTTTTACATGAATGCCCTGGAGTCGCTGGGCTCTGCAATGCTTTTCTGTTTTCTCTCGGATTTGTCTAGTGAAGAGAGAACAGCCTTAGGAAAAAAAACTAGTTTGAGCAAACCTTTTAAATTAAACCTCTGTCCCCTAGTTGTAAAATCCATGGCCTCTTTCTTCTTATATTCTCCCAGGACAAGTTAATAGATAGTTAAAACTGTGATGAACAATAGTAATAATAATGGCTTACCTAATAATAGGAAATAAAGGAAAAGCTGTATCCTCCCTACCCCTAATCAGGTCCCAGTGAGCTCCGAGATAGACTGAAATTCTATCCTTTGTACTGAAATCAAATTAAACAAATGCCTGGTTCAGTGCTCTGCACACAGTGGTTTGTTTTATAATTACTATGAACCAGGCCAACTTTTGGTTCATTCAAAATTATTATAACAAACAACAAAAAAAGAAAAAGCTATATTAAAGTATGCCTGAGCCAGCCAGACCTAACAATGAATCCCAGCACATTGATGGTCAAGCAGGAATATCAGGAGTTCAAGGCCAGCCTGGTTTACTTGAGGCCCTGCCTCAAAAGTTTTTTTGTTCTTTTGAGACAGGGTTTCTCTGTGTATCCTTGGCTGTCCTGGAACTCACAGAGATCGGCCTGCCTCTGCCTCCCAGTGCTGGGATTAAAGGCGTGCGCCACCACCGCCAGCTCATTCTTTCTTGATAAGTATGCAGTCCTTCCTTTTCTAGGGAGACAGGATCTGAGTATGTCTGATACTGTGTAGACTGGGCTAGCCTGGAGATCTGCCTGCTTTTCCTCTCAAGTGTTGGGCTTAAAGGTGTATGCCACCATGCACTGCTCTGCAGTCTTGGAACAAGATCAGAAGGAAAGAACCAGATTAAATTTAATAGCTCTTTAGTTACATTGCCATGAATAGGATAAGCCCTACTGTATGTGTGTGGCTGCGACTACCTATTACTTTGATGATGTATTGAGCTCTGCTGTTCTTTCCTGTATTTCATTTGTTTGCTTATGTACTTAGTATATAATTGGTACTGCTCAGTAAGTTAGATAAAACTGGAGAGCCTGTATAGGTCTCATTGCCCTGTGCTGTGTGCTCATAGCTGAGCAGCTCAGCATAATAGGACCTACATCTGTTGTTTAGAGAATGTAGAAGACTGCTCTGAGCCAGGTCTGCAGTTTGGCCATCAGTTATAAACTGGATCTAGGAACTGGAGAGATGGCTCAGAGGTTAAGAGCACTGGCTGTTCTTCCAGAGGTCCTGAGTTCGATTCTCAGCAACCACATGGTGGCTCACAGCCATCTATAGTGGGATCTGGTGCCCTCTTCTGGAATAAAGGAGTACATGCAGATAGAGCACTCATACATAAAATAAATAAGTATATCTTTAAAAAAATGAAATAAACTAGATCTATGTTTTTTTGGTTTTTTTTTTGTTGTTTTGTTTTGTTTTTTGGTTTTTCGAGACAGGGTTTCTCTGTGTAGCTTTGCGCCTCTCCTGGAACTCACTTGGTAGCCCAGGCTGGCCTCAAACTCACAGAGATCCGCCTGGCTCTGCCTCCTGAGTGCTGGGATTAAAGGCGTGCGCCACCACCGCCCGGCTAGATCTATGTTTTTTAGCTGAAGATATTGGTTCTTTTCTTTTTGGCTTTGTCATGGTATGACTACTATATTCTTGACTAGCAGTACAATTATTATTGATACTGTGATAAGTTTGTTTTTTGTTTTTTTCTTTTCTTTTTTCCCCCTGAGACAGGGTTTCTCTGTGTAGCTTTGGAGCCTATCCTGGATCTCACTCTGTAGACCAAGCTGGCCTTGAACTCACAGATATCCACTTGGCTCTGCCTCCCAAGTGCTGGGATCAAAGGCATGCACCACCACCGCCCAGCCTGTGCTAAGTTTTATAATAACCCTTTTTAGACATCCAAGATCAATCCCCTCATCTCTTTTAAGTATGAGAATGAGTGAATGAACAAGAAAGAATATATCTCAGTAAACATGCTTCTGCAGTTAGACTGAAGACTTGCAGAATGGATAGTTTCAAATGAGGGTGAAATAAAAACTATACTCAACCGAGTGTTTACAATTCTTGAATAAAAGTATGGGAAACTTAGGTAATTTTTCCAGAAATATGATAGGTGCTTAGTCATGGTGAGTATGTTATTATTTTTTCATACCTGTTATTTATCTCTGTTGAAACTTGGGTAATAATACTAGAAGTATGGAGAAATGGAAGTAAATCTTGAGTGGTGGTTTTTGTTTTGTTTTGTTTTGTTTTTGTTTTTTGAGTTTTACAGGAGGGGCTGGAAAGATGGCTCACAGGACAAGAGCATTCACTGCTCTTGTAAAGTTCCTAGGTTCAGTTCCCAGCACTGACAGGCTGGCCCATAATCTCCTTTAACTCCAGTTCCAGGGATCAGATGCCCCTTCTGGCCTCCAAAGGCCACATGCACATGGCATATGTACATGCACTCAGGCATACACACATGCATAAAATAAATCAATCTTAAAAAAAAAATAAATTTTACAAAAAAATTAAAGGAGAAAAAATGAAGACGGTAAAAAAAAATACAGAAATTGGAGAGAAAAAAATTGTTTTTTCTTTTAAGACAGGGTTTCTCTATGTAGCCCTGGCTGCCTGGAACTCTCTGTAAAGCAGGCTGGCCTCAAACTCAGAGCTCTGCCTGTCTCTGCTGAGATTAAAGGCATACACCACTCCACCCAACTCCAAGGAAATTTTAAGTCATTTAAAAGTTGACATACCAGATACAATGATCACAGGAAAGATATGGCTGTATAAGTATTGATAGTAGTGGGGACAGATATATTAAATGGTAAATATTTATTTCTACACAGAGCTAGCTTATTACCACCTCAGTACTTTTCAGTGTTTCTGAATCAGCTTAATGAGATTTGTCCCTTCGGATCCCTATCTTCTTAGTTGTCTGCCCTCTCAAAAACATCATTGGTAGTGTGAGATACTAGAAAAGAGGTTTGTGGTTTGGTCCTCTTTTCCCCATTCTCTGACAAAGGTTTGGAATCGGCTCCGTCAGGTTTGCCTTTCCTGGTCAGCATTCACACATTTCGGGCTGAGTGATTTCTGAATAGAGGAATTTTTGTATTTCAGTACTTGAATGCGAACCTGTCAAACAGACAAGGTGGTGCCCGTGTAATCCCAGCACTGGGGGACAGAGGCGGAAGCTCTGAGTCTAAGGCTAACCTGAGGTCTACATAGGGAGTTCTAGGCTGTTCAGTGTGACCTAGTGGGCTCCCCCTCTCAAAAGAAATACAAATAGGCTGGGCGGTGGTGGCGCACGCCTTTAATCCCAGCACTCGGGAGGCAGAGGCAGGCTGATCTCTGTGAGTTCGAGGCCAGCCTGGTCTACAAAGTGAGTTCCAGGAAAGGCGCAAAACTACACAGAGAAACCCTGTCTCGAAAAACCTAAAAAAAAAAAAAAGAAAAAAAAAAAAAAAAGAAAAAAAAAAAAAAAGAAAGAAAGAAAGAAATACAAATAAGTCAATAATTTTTTAACTTTTTTTTTTTTTTTTTTTTTTTGGTTTTTCGAGACAGGGTTTCTCTGTGTAGCTTTGCGCCTTTCCTGGGACTCACTTGGTAGCCCAGGCTGGCCTCGAACTCACAGAGATCCACCTGGCTCTGCCTCCCGAGTGCTGGGATTAAAGGCGTGCGCCACCACCGCCCGGCAATTTTTTAACTTTTTAAAAACAGTATTCATCCTATGTGAATGGATGTTTTTGCCTGCATGTATCCCTGTGCACCTGAGCATGCCTGGTGCCCCTGAATGTCAGAAGAGTTCATCGGATCCCTTGGAAGTAGAGTTGCAGGTGGTTGAGAGCTGCCGCCATATGGGGGTGGGGGTCAACTCCAAGTCCTCTAGATGAGCAGCCCACTCTTATCCACTGAGTCCTCTCTCCAGCTGCCACCACCACCACCACCCTGGCCCAACCTTTTTTTTCTTTTAATTGGTTTTTTTGAGACAGGGTTTCTGTATGTAACAGGTCTGGCTGTCCTGGAACTCTCTTTGTAAACCAGGCTGGCCTCAGAATCACAGAGATCCGCCTGCCTCTGCCTCCCCAGTGCTGGGGGATTAAAGGCGAGCGCCACCAGCTCCTGTCTGAAAAATTCTTTTGAAGGGATGCTAGAGAGATGGTTCAGCAGTTCAGAGCACTGGCTGCTCTTTCAGAGAACTGGTATTTAGCAACTAGAACCCAGATGAGGCAGGTTACAACTGCCTGTAACTCCAGCACCAGGGGATCCTACCTCCACTCCTGGCCTTTGAGGGTACCTGCACACATATGGAAGACACATGGCACACATACACACATACATGAAAATTAAAAAAAAAGAACCTCAGGGAGATAAATATGCCATCATTATTTCTTTATTGGACAAATATGCTCCCAGCTTAGCTCTGACAATTTGTTTTGTAGCAGAAATTCCACAAATTGTTGAAATGCTCAAAAAAAATTTTTTTTCAAAAAAATCTGCTGTGAAGTAGTATATCTTACTGCAGGCATTTACCAAGGAAAGTAACCTCTAGTAGCTACTGTCTTAAATGTGTGTATCTACAGAGTGAGCCACCAGAGGACTGGAGTTTTCCCGATGTCTTAGAGCTGGCATCAGAAGTGTGCCTGCCTTATCTGCTTCTAGGGATGGGAAAGCACTGACGGCTGATGGTTTTCACAGGATGGAAGACCCCTCACAATAAACCTCTTTTGAATTTTGTTTTGTAGGGGGGTACCATAAAAGCAGTAAAATCTTCCAAAGGAAAGAAGAAGAGAGAGAGCATAGAGGGGAGAGATGGCCGGAGGAGGAAAAGTGCTTCGGACTCTGGGTGTGACCCTGCTACAAAGAAATTAAAAGGAGACAGGGGTGAAGTAGACAGTAATGGGAGTGATGGAGGTGAGGCAAGCCGAGGGCCCTGGAAAGGAGGTAATGCCAGTGGAGAGCCAGGGCTGGAGCAAAGAGCCAAGCGGCCACCGTCTACATTTGTTCCCCAGATTAACCGCAACATCCGCTTTGCCACTTACACCAAAGAAAACGGCAGGACTCTGGTGGTGCAGGATGAGCCCGTAGGTGGGGACGTGCCTGCACCTTTCACTCCATATTCTCCAGCCACAGGTCAGACACCTTTGGCCCCAGAGGTGGGTGGAGCTGAAAACAAAGAGGCAGGAAAGACACTGGAACAAGTTAGCCAAGGCATGGTGGCTTCAGCAGCTGTAGTCACCACCGCCAGCTCCACCCCAACTACGGTGAGGATCTCAGACACTGGCCTTGCATCAGGGACTGGGCCGGACAGACAGAAAGGCAGCTGGTCGCAGGCCTCAGGAGAGGTGAGTGGTTTCAGGGCAGACCTGGCAGATTTGCGTTAACTCTTCCACCCTCCTTCATTGTTAATAAACACATTGAAAGGCATCTCAAATGCCCCAAGGAAGGAAGATTTCTGATACGGATTTAAATTTTACTCTGCTCATTTGGCAAATGTGTATTTTTTAATAACTTTATCAGCTCTTAAAAGTCATCTGAACAGCTGAGCTAATTAAAAACCAAAAGACAATTCAATTGAATGAGATGTGGAAAAGATCTGGTGGGGGAGTCTCTTTCTCAGTTATCTGTTCCTAGGACTCTGAGAGGCAAAGTTCATGAACTGTAGTGTTGATGATAGTGAACCCCATCATGAAGCTGTGCGTACGAGCTGCTCTAACCCTGTCTTCAGTTCTGTTTCTGTGGTAGTTTCCCTGGGGGTGGGGGTGGGGGGCTTGTTGCTATTGTTTGATACGGCTGTTTAAAGAGTAGTACTGTACAATCTGATGGATTTAGTCACAGTATATCCAGTTGACTGTATATCATTATATATGGGCTAAATGGACAACATAAAAATTAGTTTTACATGGTCTTTGACCAAGTTTGGTCACCAAAGTATAATTTATGATGTTAGTCACATTTTTCTTTCAAATGGGCTGTAAACTCATACTAAAATATGAAATCCTTGACTTTTAAAAAAATGAAAGAAAAAAATAAAAATAAAAAATATAAAAAGTTGGGGGCTAGAGAACTGGCTCAGCAGTTAAGAGTACTGGCTGCTCTTGCAGAGGACCGGGTTTCAATCCCCAGGACCCACACAGTGGCTCATAACTGACTAATTCTGGTTCCAGGGGATCTGATACCTTCTGGCCTCTGCAAGCCTCTGTGTGTGGTATACTGACAGACATGCAGGCAGGCAAAACACTCAGACATCAAATAAAAATAAGTAAGTCTTTAAAAAACAAAACAAATATAAAAGTTGGATATGGTGTCGTGTTCCTGTTGTCTCAGGTACTAAGGAAACTGAGGAGGGTTCATTTGAACCAGGAGTCTAAGACAGTTAGCCTGGGCAATGTAAGACTTTGTTACAAAGTTAAAAGAAAACCCAAACAAAAAATTATATATAGAAAACTGCTGTGTGCTAAGTACTGTATATTATATATGAAAACCAGGCATGGAAGTTATGACTCCTATAGTCATGGCACTTTGGAGGTAGCAAGGTCAGAAAGTTCAGGGTTATTCTCAGCTACCTAAAGAGCTTGAGGCCAGCCTGGGCTACATGCAACCCTGTCTAAAAAGAGAAATCCCTATTTGGAGGAGCTCACCTACTAAATAAAATGGGATCGTTTCAAGTATAGGAATGCCAGGTAAAAATGGCCTTTGGTTGAGGGTGTAGCTCAGTGAGAGAGCACTGGACTGTTAGGTGTAGGATCCAGGCTTCAGTCTCTGGCACTACAGAAAGCCACACTGAAAACCTGTGGCTTATCGATTTCAGTTGACCTCTTCCCTTTCCTAGCAAGTGAAATGTTTAAATCCTTAATATTCAAGGATAGGGAGGGAGATGAAAAGCCCAGACAGAAGAGAAGGCCTGTAAATGTAATACTGTTTATAGTTGTTCTCTGTTAGTAACCAGTGTTAGCAAAAGAACCAGCTGGCTCTTACGTGGATTTCTAGTGGAGATAAGTTGTCATAGTGCCTAAGTTATTTCAAATTAACACTGTGTCAAAGTTAGCATGAGTGTAAATGGGCTTATAAAACAAATTTTATGTGCTACAAAATGCTTCTCTTCTTGAAGTAGAAAAGCTGAATAAATGTAAGTAATGTGAGTTTAAAGGGTATTTCTTTGAATGGGTTGGAGGGCTAGGGATATAGTTCATTGGTAGAACACTTGCCTAGTGTCTTACAGTCCAGGTAGGTTCAATCCCTAGTCCTCCCCACCCTCACTTCACCCTACAAAAAAGTCAGATGGCTTGGAGAATTTCTGGACTGTCAAGCGCTTTATTAATGTTTCATCCTGCCTTTTAGAATCCAAGTATAGCCATGAATGTTTCCATTACAGTTGCTTAATCTGAGATAGAGAAACTGAGCAGCCACCAAGAAATTTCTCCTAAAAACTGAGTTGGAACACTTTTCATCACTTTCCTCTAAGACAAGGGTTTGGAATTTAATCATCTGAAGGAAGAGCAGCCGAATTACTGTCACTCATGTGCTGTTTGCTTCAGCAGTGAAGTATGAGCTACTTAGAGTTCCTTACAGTCCTGCAGCTGTCAGGCTTCTGGCCAGATGCTGCTAGTAAAACAGCTGGAGAGCCTGGGACTGTCAGCCTCTGCTCTCTTCCATGCACGTAGGGGTGTGTCAGTACTTGTGTGGTTAGTGGAAAGAAAACACACTTGAACTTTTTAACTCTAAAATCTCCTAAAGCGGTCTTGGTAGCAAATATCAGCTGAAGACAAGCTATTGGTATTTTAGGCTTCTTTGCTATTCTGAAGAAAATTTACCATTGTAACCATTAAAGTGTATAGTTCTGTGGTGTTTAGTACACTCACAGTGTTAGAAAGCTGGGACCATTGCTAGTTCTGGAAATTTTCCTCAAACCAAAAGAATCCACCATATTTCAGTTATGGAGTAATTTTATTTTCAATATTTTAAAGTGAATTTTAGGTAATCATTCTCTTTTTAGTAGTACATGATTTGCAAGCCAGGTGCTAGGATCTAAGTATTACTAAATTAAACCAATAATAAGAAAGGGCTCCTATGAGTGTGTCTGTTTATGTATATTGGGTCTGGGTGCCTAATGCACATGAAAATGTCCTGTAGTCATTCACATATGGAAGTTAAGCATTTTCAAAGTTAAGGAAGAAATGTCAAAATGTTTCTTTCATTCTTTAGTTTGTTATCCTAAATGTTTGTGTTTCGCATACATTTCAATATACACATTTTCATTTGGGGAGCCTTAATTGCAAAAGGTCTCAGTAAATTGCCTCATGTGAGTTAGAGAATCTTTAGTATTAGTTGAGGCATCTGTTCAGTTTAAGTTGACATGAGCAGGGTGTGTGGTGCACATTCCAAATACCAGCACTAGAAAGGCAGACACAGGGAGCTCTGGGAGTTCAAGGCCAGCCTTGTGTACATAGAGTTCCAGGCCAGCCAGGACTACATAGACCCTGTCTCAAAATATTAATTAAGTTGATGTGAACCTGTAAGTAGGTGGCTGGTTTCCAAAAAGATTCATTTTATGAAATTTAAAATTAATAAATTCTTTAATGTACAGGGAGTTGTAATGAAAGTGAAATAACTTTGTAATGTGGGCTATTTACAACAGCTTAAGTAAATAAAACTGTTAAGAGGGCTGTATAGCTTATTGGTCCTGGCCTGTCCTGTAACCTCAGCATTTGTTAAGTAGAGGCAGGAAGATCAGAAGTTCAAGGTCATTCTGGACTACATAGGGAGTTTGAGGCCAGCCTGGGCTACATGAGACCATGTCTCAGAAAGCAAAGCAAAGCAATGCCTTTCTGTAAGAGGGCATTTAGGAAGTAGATTGATTTCATAACAAAGTAAGAATGGACTGTTCAGGAACCCTTTCTCCCAGTTCCTTAATGGGACCTCCTTCCAACTACTGTAGCTCCTAAGACTACCTCGCATCACACCGCCTTCCAGCTAGACAGTGACCAGTTGAGTAGCAGATTGGGTGACATCCTGCCATCTCTGGCTCACCTTGCTAAAGTAAAGATGACTTCTGTGGTCTGTGGCCAGTTTCCCCCTTCTCGTGCCGGTGAAATTCAGTTCTAAGAACAGGTTCATGAAATGCAGGAGGGAGGAGTTGATTGGCTTCTGGGAATGTTGCTGTACCGGTAGCTATGACAAGGACAGATGAGTAGGTTGTGGCCAGCATCCCTAACTGGATCTACACTCTTCCTTCCAGAGTTCAAGAAGCTCTAGTCTGACCTCTCCTGGGTTTGGAGCGTCTCTCCCAAGTTTGTCACAGCCGCAGCCGTTTGGAAGTGGGAGGAGCCAGTCCAACGGGGTGTTAGCCACAGAGAACAAGCCTCTGGGCTTCTCCTTCAGCTGTAGCTCTGCATCAGAGTCTCCGAAGGACTCAGAGCTCTCCAAGAACTTGTTTTTTCAGTGCATGTCCCAAAATTTACCCAGCAGTAACTACTTCAGCACGGTTTCAGAGAGTGTGGCTGAGGATTCCTCCAGCAGGGACTCCTTCAAACAAAGCCTTGAGAGCCTGAGCTCAGGCCTGTGTAAAGGCAGGTCTGCTCTTGGGGCAGACACTAAGCCAGGTCCCAAGGCTGGCAGCTCTGTGGACCGAAAAGTGCCTGCAGAGTCTATGCCCACCCTCACTCCAGCCTTCCCACGGAGTCTCCTAAACACCCGCACCCCAGAGAGTCATGAAAATCTATTTTTACAGCCCCCCAAACTATCCCGAGAAGAACCTTCTAACCCTTTCCTGGCGTTTGTGGAGAAAGTCGAGCACAGCCCTTTCAGCAGCTTCGCGTCTCAGGCATCAGGTAGCTCTTCCTCCGCTACCGTTGTCACCTCAAAGGCGACACCCAGCTGGCCCGAGTCTCACTCCTCTGCAGATTCTGCATCTTTAGCAAAGAAAAAAACCCTCTTTATTACAACTGACTCCTCCAAGCTGGTGTCTGGTGTTCTAGGCTCAGCTCTCAGCACTGGGGGCCCAAGCCTCTCTGCCATGGGGAATGGCCGCTCCAGCTCACCCCCCAGCAGCCTCAGCCAACCCATCGAGATGCCTACTCTCTCCTCCAGCCCCACAGAGGAGAGGCCAACTGTGGGGCCTGGCCAGCAGGACAACCCTCTCCTCAAAACCTTCAGTAACGTCTTTGGCAGGCACTCAGGCAGCTTTCTGCCCTCCGCAGCAGACTTTTCCCCGGAGAACAGAGCTCCTTTTGAAGCCGTAAGGAGATTCTCATTGGATGAACGAAGCTTGGCTTGCAGACAGGACTCGGACTCCAGCACCAACAGTGACCTCTCCGATCTGAGCGACTCAGAGGAGCAGCTGCAGGCCAAGAGTGGCCTGAAGGGGATTCCAGAGCACCTGATGGGGAAGCTGGGCCCCGACGGGGAACGCAGTGCCGAGCTGCTGCTGGGCAAGGGCAAAGGGAAGCAGGCCCCCAAGGGCCGGCCTCGGACTGCTCCCTTGAAAGGTGAACCTGCTGGGGCCGTAGCCGGGCTTTGCACTAACGGCAAATGATCTGATGGAAAATCCGTAATCTCTAGCATTCCAGAGCCGAAAGGGCTTGACAGAGTCCCCTCATCAAACCTGGTGCAGGGCACCATTGTTTTCTGTGTTCTCACTGTTAGGGTTTTCTGGCCACAGAGAAAATTCTTGATCTTATCGGTCTTTTCTTTACAGTAGGAACTAAGTTTCTGTGTATATCCCATTCGTTTCTACTTCACTTTAGACCATCTTTAAATTACTTCAGGGAGCTACGAAGAGATAGTCACCGATCCCATAGCACCCTTTTGTAGATTTGATGAAGCAAAGAGATTCACAGCCTCAGTTTCTTCTCCCTCAAGACACTTACCTCCTACCAGAGTCCAGTAACTACGACAGGATATTGTGGAGAGTCTAGTGGTAAAAGCTGCCCTTTCCTTCGGGGATTGACAGACTTTGGGAGCCCAGCTTCAGGTGGTGGCTGCCTTCTCTCTCCCTGTGGGCTTTCTCACGCCCAGACCCAGTGTTTCCACTTCTGAGTTTCTTGATACAGGTTCTCTGTGGCTCTAGTTCCCAGCTGAAGCCTTGTTGCTTCTCTTTCTGTCTGTTTCATCCCTCAGGAGTACAGTGGGACAGCTCAGGGCAGGAATGATGACGTGTCTCTAAGAGGATGGTTAGTGGACCTTACCTATACCTCCTGTGAGAGCCTTTTCTCCTTCCCCCAGTTGGCCAGTCGGTGCTGAAAGACGTGAGTAAGGTGAAGAAGCTGAAGCAGTCTGGAGAGCCCTTCCTGCAGGACGGCTCCTGCATCAACGTGGCCCCTCACCTGCACAAGTGTCGGGAGTGCCGCCTGGAGAGGTACCGCAAGTTCAAGGAGCAGGAGCAGGACGACTCCACCGTAGCCTGCCGCTTCTTCCACTTCCGGAGGTACCAGGCTGCTCTACCTGCCTCGTGCCCAGTTCCCATTAGTTTGCAGTGCCTCCCAGCCTCTCTTCCCGGGATCCACAAAGGTGTCTTGCCGTCCTTCTCACTCTCCTTCACCTTCGCTCGCAGAGTCTGTGGAGGCTGTCAGAGTGGTCGGTCACCCAGTGGGGTTATGAAATATCGTGTGACTTTGTCCTTAGAGAATGGAGTTGAACAGTTCAGCTGTGACCCTGTGCTGTTCCTGGAGTTATTCTCAAGTCGGGTCCATTTGAAGTTGGTGGTGTAAGCAGAACTCAGTTCATATTACAGACCCGCCTGACCACCTGCCGCCCTTTAGTGGTAGAGTAACCTGAGAGATGGGGGAAGATTGGGAGATAGAGTGAAGCTTCGTTTTTCCTTTATTTTTCTCTTGGCTTGGTTTGGGGAACAGGGTCTTTCTTGTGTCTTCAGTGTGGTTTTGAACTAGTGACTCAGTCTGCCCTCAGCCATCCAAGTGCTGGCATGACACTTGACTAAGAGTCTTTACTTATTGGATAAAGAAATCCATTTCTCAGCCTTTTTTGACTAAGATCAGGTAAAGAAATATAAATTGTTCATTGGTTTGGCATGAATTCCTTTATCTATCAGGCCCTTTTTGTGTCAACCATTTTCCCCCTGTGGATTCAGGAGCAAAGAAAGCCCCAATTCCAGCTCTGTGGTTTGGAGAAGAGGAAGAAGTTTAAAAACAAAGCATTCTGTCACAGGGCTAGAGCAGCCACATGTGGTTCCCAGCACCCTTGTCGGGCGCCTCCTAACGCTCTAGCCCCTACTTCAAGGGACCTGCACACACCTGGCCTCCAGTCACACAGATGCACATATGCTAAAGATGAAAATAAGTCTTGGCCTGGAGAGAGGGCTCAGTAGAGGTTAAGAGCCCTGGCTGCTCTTCCAGAGGACCTGGGCTCAATTCTCAGCACCCACATGGCAGCTCACAGCTGTCTGTAACTCCATTTCCAGAGGATCCACCTCCCCTACACAGACATACATGCAGGCAAAACACCAATGAATATGAAATAAAAGTAAAAAAAGATGAAAATAGTTCTTTTGTTTGTTTTCAAGACAGGGTTTCTCTTTGTGTAGCCTTGGCTGTCCTAGAACTCACTCTGTAGACCAGGCTGGCCTCAGACTCAGAGACTCTGCCTGCCTCTGCCTCCCGAGGGCTGGGATTAAAGTCATACTCCACCACTGCCCAGCAAAAATAAATCTTTAAAAATATGTTATATATAAAAAAGAAATCTGGTCATCTGAGGCTTAAAATCAACAAAAAGATAGTTGACATTTTGGGGGAGGCTAGAGAGGCTTGTTTCTTTGTTTGTTTGAAACAGGATCTTACTGTTAGCCCTCGCTGGTCCTGAACTCATAAGAGCTCTACCTGCCTCTTTCTCCTGAGTACTGGGGTTAAAGATGCACACCACCACTAGTCAGGCAGTGGTGGCCCACACCTTTAATCCCAGCTATTGGGAGGCAGAGGCAGGTGGATCATTGAGTTCAAGGCCAGCCTAGGCTACAGAGGGTTCCAGAACAACCAAGGTACACAAAGAAACCCTGTTTCAAAAAGAAAAACTATGCATACCACCATGCCTAGCCCAAGAGAGGCAAACTATTTGAACTACGATATGTGGAAGCAAGTTCATCCTTGAGGTTGTACCATTGCTGATGAAACTAGGGTGGATACTAGGATGAGCAAAGGACAGAGAAGATGGAGGTCAGAGGATTCAGGATGGGTCTGTATTTTACTTGTTGCTTGCTTGTTTGGAGGTGGGTTATCGTGTGCCCCAGGATAGCCTTGAGCTCCTTCTGAAGGTGAGGATGAACTTAAGCTCTGATACTCCTGCCTGCCTCCTAAGTGCTAGGAGTACAGGCCTGTCACACCATGCCCTGTTGAGTGGTGCTGAGGACTGAACCCAGGGCCTCCTGCAGTTAGGTCGGCACTCTACCAACTAAGTAAGCTAAAGCTGATGGGTCCGTGTTTTAAAGGACCATTCCAGGAGCCTTGGCTTTTATGTGGTAAGTGCTTGAAGGTATGTTGATGCATGTGTGTAATCCCAACACTCTGGAGGCGGAGGTAGGAAGATCAAGAGCTTGAGGCTCGAACTGATTATGTAGTAAATTTGAGGCCAGCCTGGACTACATGAGGGCCCTGTCTTGAAAGAGAAAGAATTAGAGGACTTAATACCTTTGAGTTGGGGAAAGGCATAGGATATACATAGAGATGCTGACCTTGATTGGGAGCATATTTAAAATGGCTCATCAGATGGAGAACTTGGGTCTGTTTGCAGGAAGCTCTGGCGGTGAGGTGGTGGGAGGAGCTTAGAGATACTCTCTGTATGGTAAGAGGTAAAGGAGAGGGTAATATTGCAGCTGTGAAAAGAAAGCATGAGACTAGAGTCTTGCAGAGGAGGGCACCAATGGACCACCATGACTGCTGGGCAATAAGAAGGGCCCATCTAAGTTTAAGTGTGATGATGAAGTTGTCTCTGCTTTTTCCCTAGTCACATTTAGTGGCATGGTTGCAGGTCCATAACAGATGGATGGCAAAATTCAGGACAACTCTAATGGTGTAATGGGAGCTTTTTAAAGAATAGAGACTTAGTAAGCGTTCTACTAGCAAAAACTACATACAGTTTGTCCGCGCTGGTTCCACACACAGAGCTTTAAATAAGTAGAGTGAAAACTTACCTAGACTTGTAACATGTATGCTAACCCTGTAGAAACTTTGTTTTTCCCATCCTGTTTTTATATTTACTTATTTGGGGGACAAGGGGAGGGGGTGGCTAGAGAGATGACTCTGGTTAAGAGCCCTGACTGCTCTTAAGAGAGGACCCATGTTTGATTCTTAGTACACACATGACAACTTACAACCATCTGTAACTGCAGTCCTGGGGGATCCGGTGTGTGTGTGTGTGTGTGTGTGTGTGTGTGTGTGTGTGTGTGTGTGTATGCATGCACATATGCGCGCATACGGTCAGTATTTGGCAGCCAGAGAATGACTTGAAGAAGTGGCTGGGAATGGAGCTCAGACTGTCCAGTTTGACAGGAAGTGCCCTTCCCCTTTGGTCCATCTCACTGTCGTGTCCACCCCTTCATGGCCCCTCCCCAGTCCTTAAACACTATAGTGTAAAACCAAGCATTATAGTGATGTTATATGTAACTGTTATAGTATTACATTGTATTAAGTACTTCAAGTAACCTACTGGTGATGACTTAAAAGAATATGCAAAAACGTGTAGTGAAGTACAGTATCGTATGAGGAACTTCCACCAGACTTTGGTAGGCGAGTAAGCAACATGGAGCACTAGGGAGTATGGCCTTTAACCATTCCCCTCAGCTCCCAAGGGGCAATAGTACTTGACTTCTCTCCCTTTTGTCTTAGGTTGGTCTTCACTCGAAAGGGGGTACTCCGCGTAGAAGGATTTCTAAGCCCTCAGCAGAGTGACCCTGATGCCATGAACCTGTGGATTCCCTCTTCTTCCCTAGCAGAAGGAATAGACCTAGAAACCTCAAAATACATCTTGGCCAATGTTGGGGACCAGTTCTGCCAGCTTGTAATGTCTGAGAAGGAGGCCATGATGATGGTGGAACCACACCGTAAGTTGCCCTTCTGACTGCTTCCAGCTGCCCTGCCTGCACTCTTGATTTTCTTTACTGAAGAGAAAGATTGGGAGGAGAAGGCATCTGCTAGGGATGAATTCTTCTGATAAGACTCCTCTTTGTAGCAGCCTCTAATCAAGAGCATAACTGTACCTACCAGATCCCATCCTTTGAGTCCTGACAATGAGTAAACCAGAAACTCCTCCGTAGTATGCCGTTCTTGTTAGTTGTACATCTGCCAAAGAACCGTTGGGTACCACTTTGGGATTGCATCATCCTGGCTTCAGTTTGCTGTGAACAAAATTGCATCAGTACCAATGGCTTGTTGAGAGACGTGACGCTGTTTAGTGCTTTATTTCTCACCTAGAAGAATCATTATTATAGAGAGACAATGCAAATGTACTGCATACTGTTCCCAAACCAAAGGACACTACTAGGAATTTATGCTTTAAATTTCAAGAGGAAAATTCTCTTTTGTCAAGTTCTCCCTAATTAAAGATTTTATACTACCTATTTCATTTTTTGAGACAGGGTCTCATCTAGCCCAGGCTGGCTTTAGACTTGTTATATATTTAAGACTGGCCTTTGGACTCCCATTTTCCCACCTCCACATTCAAAATGTAGGAATCACAACCCAGCTAAAATTTTATTGTCTGTCAGCTGATAACATGGAACATTAATTTTATATAGACAAGAGGTTATCCTATTCTCTACTGTTATTACAACCCGCTAACAACACTGAGTGTTCCGTGTATTTGTTTCTCTTAGAATTATAGAAGCACAAACCTGTTTATTTTTACAATCTTTATCACTGGACAAGATGCCATGAGTGCCAGTCAGTGAGTCTGGGGTCGGACGCTATCGGTCATAGTAGCCACTACCAATAATGCTCTTCTCTCCCCAGAGAAAGTGGCATGGAAGCGAGCTGTGCGGGGAGTGAGGGAGATGTGTGACGTGTGTGAGACAACCCTCTTCAACATCCACTGGGTGTGTCGAAAGTGTGGATTTGGGGTCTGCCTTGACTGTTACCGGCTCAGGAAAAGCCGTCCTCGGAGTGGTGAGTAACACTGTGTCTTCGGCAGTTCTAGACATGACTGGTAGGCATATATTTATGAGCTTGGGCGATTGAGTCAGACAGGAACGGGCTTCTGCCTCCTCTTTAAGATGCTTGGCTTCTTTTGTCTTTGTCATAACAGGTTTTTTTGTTTGTTTGTTTTTGAGACACATATGTAGCTAGAGTTTTCCTGCCTGGCCCACAGTCAGGACAAATCTCTCTCACCTGCCAGTCCCACAGCTGCTCAGACCCGACCAAGTAAACATAGAGACTTATATTGCTTACAAACTGTATGGCCGTGGCAGGCTTCTTGCTAACTGTTCTTACAGCTTAAATTAATCCATTTCTATAAATCTATACCTTGCCACGTGGCTCGTGGCTTACCGGCATCTTAACATGCTGTTTCTCATCATGGCGGCTGGCAGTGTCTCTCTTACTCAGCCTTCCATTTCCCAGCTTTATTCTCCTCCTTGTCCCGCCTATACTTCCTGCCTAGCCAACGGCCAATCAGTGTTTTATTTATTGACTAATCAGCAACACATTTGCCATACAGACCATCCCACAGCACACATAACATCTTTTTTTTTTCTTATTTGAGACAGGGTTTCTCTGTGTAACAGCCCTGGCTGTCCTGGAATTCACTCTGTAGACCAGGCTGGCCTGGAATTCACAGAGATCCACCTGTCTCTGCCTCCCAAGGGCTGGGATTAAAGGCGTTTGCTACCACCACCCGGCTCAACATCTTTTTTTTTTTAAGATTTGTTTTATTATTTTTTAATTTTCTGAATTATGTGTTAGTCTTGGGGTATGTGCACAGGTGGGTGCAGGTTTTCACAGAGGCTAGAAGAAGGTGTGGGATCCCCTGGAGCTGGAGTTATAGATGGTTCTGAGCAGGCTTGTATGGGAACCAAACTTAGATCCTTTGCCGAGCCATCATGCCAGCCCATTGTAACGTTTAAAATTGCCAGTACTCAGGGTTGGGGATTTAGCTCAGTGGTAGAGCGCTTGCCTAGCAAGTGCAAGGCCCTGGGTTCGGTACTCAACTCCAGAAGAAAGAAAAGAAAAGAGAAGAGAAGAGAAGAGAAAAGAAAGAAAGAACATTGCCAATACTCAGCCTATTTGGGAAGCCTTAAATCAAGAAGGATTATTCCCTTAGGCAAGTCTCTAACCCTGAGCTAAATCCTCAACCTACATTCACCTTTTTTTCTTTTTTAGAAAGATTTATAAAGCTAGGCACAGTGGCACATGACTTTAATCCCAGCACGTAGAGGCAGAGGCAGGTGGTTCTTTGAGTTTGAGGCCAGCCTGGGCTACATAAAGAATTCCAGGAGAGCCAGGGCTTCAGGAAACCCTGTTCAAAGGAGGAAAAAAAGATTTATTTTTAACTATTTGATTGTGTGTATGCATGTCTATGAATGAGTGTGTACATGTAAGTACTGTGCCCTCAGAAGCCAGAGAGGAAAATCTGCCTGGGAGTGGTGGCATATGCCTTTAATCACTTGGGGTACAGAGGTAGAAGGGTCGCTGTGAGATCAAGGCCAGCCTGGTCTACAGAACAAATTAGGACAGCCTCAGCTATATAGAGAGACTTGTCTTAAAAAAGCAAACAAACAAAAAGCTAAACTAAAACAGGTAAGATTCCTGGACTGGAGTTACAGCTGTTCTTAGCTGCCATGTGGGTGCTGGGAACTGAACTCAGGTCCTATACAAGAGCAGTATGTGCTTTTAACCACTGAGCCATCTTCTAGGTACCACGTCACTGTTTTTTTCTTTTCTTAAACTAACCTTTTTTGGTTTTTCCAGACAAAGTTTCTCTGTGTAACAGCCCTAGCTGTCCTGGAGCTTGCTTTGTAGGCCAACCTGGCTTCAAACTGAGACATCTCCCTGCCTCAGCCTCCCAAGTGTTGGGATTAAAGGCTTGTGCCACCACATCCAGCTCAAACTACAAACCAGTAGTTTAATTTGTAAAATTGTGTTACCATGCTACCAGATTCTGTGCTTATAGCTGTCATTTTCTATTCCTTCCTTCCCCTGGCCTTTGGCCCCTCCTAATTAATTTCTGTCTGTGTAGATTTGCACATTCATATCATATAGATGGACTCATAATATTTGGCCTTTTGTAACTGGCTTCTCTTAGCATAATACTTTATCCTCAGGTTTGTCTGTTATAGTAAATAGAAAAAGAAAAGAAAGCTACACACAAGCACAGCACTTACCTTCTTGTGTGTTCTGCTTGACTCAGACGATTAGTTTGTTTGTTTATTTAGTTTGTTTATGGGTGTTTTACCTGCATTTCTTTAAAATTATAATCGAAATCAGACTTTCCATAAAGAAAATCTAGAAAGGTAGGAGTGTGTAGATAGCAAACTACTTATTACACATTTCATGTATAAGAATGGCAGCCAATTTATCAGAAACCATATAGGCCAGAAAACAACATTGTAACATCTTAAAGTGTTGAAAACAAACCATAATTAACACTCAAAATATCTTCTGAATGTGAGAAAACTTGTTTTCAGACCACGTTTCAGAGCGTGTCTGGTCATTCTGCGGTGTGCTGTGCCATTGCACTGGACTCAGCAGACTTCCTTCTGGAAGGGAGGGAGGGAGGGAGGGAAAAGCAGGCTATAAGAGAACAGAAGGATGGCAAGACAGCCCGTAGATAAAGGTGCTTGCTGCCAATCCTGATGATCTGAGTTCTGTACCCAGTTCCCACATTGTAGAAGAGTACCAACCCCCAAAATTGTCATCTGATCACAGTAGAGTGGTTTGATGGGGCTGGAGAAGTAGCTCAGTGGTTAGAGCACTGGCTGCTCTTCCAGAGGACCCAGGTTCAATTCCCAGCACCCACATGGCAGTTCACAACTGTCTGTAACTCCAGTTCCAGGGAATCTGACATCTTCACACAGATATACATGCAGGCAAACCAATGCACATAAAATAGGAATAAATAAATAAATGTTTAAAAATTTTTTAAAAAGTGGTATAATACAGTTGAGGTTCACACAAAGAAATGAAAAATGTTCTTTTTAATATATGATACAAAAGGCCCTTCCCCCCCACTCATTTTTAATCAATATTTCAAAATAATTGCTAGGCAAAATACAATGTTGCACACTTGTAATCACAACCTAGGAAACAGAGGCAGTAAGATCATGTTGGGAACCAGCCTGGGCTATGTTTGAGACCCTGTCTCAAAAACTGAAAATATTTCAATATAATTGCTAAAACAAAAATAAAGAAGTGGCAAGATGGCTCAGTGAGTAGAGGCACGTATGCCGAGCCTGAGGACCTGAGTTCAACCCCAGGAGCCATGCAGCAGGAGGAGAGGACTGACTCCTCCAGGTTGTTCTGTTCCTCTGTGCGTGAGCGCACATGCACACAAATAAACAAATGTAATTTAAATAAAAAACACAGGTGGCAGGAGCGATGGCTCAGAGGTTTAGAGCACTGTCTGCTCTTCCAGAGGACCTGGGTTCGATTCCCAGTACCCACATGGTGACTCACAGCCATCTACTACAACTGGGTTCAGGGAATCTGAAGCCCTCTTCTGGACTCCTGGGGTACTAGGCACCCATGAGATGCAGAGAAATACATGCAGGCAAAACATGTATACATAAAATAATAAAAATAAAGACTGCATTTTAAAAATAAATAAATAAAAATAAAAAACACAACACAGAAATGGTATATTTAGGAGTTTTTAACTTTAAAATAAAATGTATAGGGGATGGAGAGATGGCTTAATGGTTAAGAGCACTGATGGCCTTCCAGAGAGGCCAAGTTCAGTTTCCAGCACCCACATGGCAGCTCACAACTGTGTCTAGCTCTAGTAACAAGGGGATCTGATGTCCTCTTCTGGCCTCTGTGAGCGTTGCATGCACGTGGTGCACATATATACATACATGCAGATAAAACACTCATACACAAAAAATAAAAATAGTGTACCGGGCAGTGTTGGTGCACACCTTTAATCCCAGCACTTGGGCAGCAGAGGCCAGCCTGGTCTACAGAGCAAGTTCGAGGACAGCCAAGGCTACACAGAGAAACCCTGTCTCAGAAACCCTTCCCCCCAAAAAATTTTAAATTAAATAAATAGTGTAAAGAAAAAAAGAAAAGAAAATATGTAACAAATAGCACAAAGTTGTGTGTGTGTGTGTATGTGGAGTGTGTAATAGCTGAAGATAGACTGTGCTAAGTTAAGGATTAATACTGCTGACCCTGGGCAAGAGAAAGTCCAGCTCTGAGGCTGGAGAGATGGCCTGTTGGCGAGAGTGCTCGCTGTCTGCGCTTGCCGAGGTGTTCCTTCGCAGAATCCGTATCAGGCTGTTCCTAGACTCCTTTAACTCCAGGACAGGGGAGCCGGGGCCCTCTCTGGCCACAGCAGGCACCTGTACACATTCAGCATTCATTCACAAACACAAGGGAAGTACGTTTTTTTAACCCTTGAAATCTGGCAGCACACCCCTTTAATCCTGTACTCAGAAGAAAGCAGGAGTGTGTTCAGAGTTAAGGGCTGACTTAGGCTGCATAGCAAGTCTGAGGCCAGCCTGAGATCCATGAAAACCTACTTAAAAGAAACCTGCTTTAAGCCTGGCAGAGGCTGGGGCATGATGATCTTGAGTTTGAAGCCAACCTGAACTAAATCTGAGCTCAAGTCCAATCTCCACTTCATAGTAAAATCCTGTCTAAAATAAAACAGAAATTTCAAGTGGTACTCAATACAGATGACTTCATCCTGTATGCTTCTGTTTATATGAAAATTTAACAAGAAAAAATTAAGTATAAGAAAATTCATGAGTGGGGCTGGGGATGTCACTCAGTTGCTGGAATGTTCGCCTACCATCCGTGAAGCCCTGGGTGTGGTCAAGCAATCCTGTAGTATTAGCGCTTGTCAGATCAAGGCAGGAGCATCCAAAGTTCAGTCATCTGCAGGTACTTGAGCTACATCAGACCGTGTCCAACAAACCAAACAAAAACAGTCATGGCCAAGATTGAAAGAAGGGTGTTAAGTGCAAAGTCCGTGGAGGGATAAGTGACCTACTTTAGATTGTTGGTTTATTTTTATAAAGTGTAACACAGTAGAGCAGATTGTGTTGTTTAGCTTTTAAGTTAGCTGTTGCTTTCTTTGGCTGTAAGAAAATTGGCCTTTGAGGTTCTGAATCTTCCTCTTACTGAAAGAGATCCATCTATGACCCCATAAAATGAGAAGTTAATTTCTGTTTCAGAGACAGAAGAAATGGGCGATGAAGAAGTTTTCTCCTGGCTAAAGTGTGCAAAGGGGCAGTCCCATGAACCAGAAAACCTCATGCCTACACAGATCATCCCTGGCACAGGTAATAAAAAAGTGTTATGTCCTTATTTGTTTTGATTTTGTAGTGATGAGTATTGAACTCTTAGCCTTCTTACGTGCTAGGTCAACATTTCACCACAGAGCTTAAATTTTTATTTGTTTACTTACTGTGTGTGTGTGTGGGGGGGGTTGTCTGCATGTATGTTTGCCTCTTGCATGCCTGGTGCTCATGGAGGTCAGAAGAGGGAATCAGATCCCCTGGAACTGGAGTTACAAAGGGTTGTGAGCCACTGTGTAGGTGCTGGAAATTGAACCCTTGTCTCTATAAAAGCCATCTCTTCAGCCCCATTGTTTTAGCAACTTTTTCCCTTAATTTTTCAAAGGGTTATTTTTATTATGTCTGTGTGGTATGTCTGTTTGCAAGTACCCATAGAGCTCAGAAGTAGGGGTGGGGGGCATCAGATGCCGTCCCTGGAGCTGGAGTTACAGGCAGTTGCTAGCTACCTGCCTTGAATGCTGGGAACTGAACTCAGGTCCCCTAGAAGAGCAGGAAGCACTGTTAACTGCTGGTTCACTCTAGGCCCTGTGTCAGCCTTTCAGACTGGCCTGAAACTCACTATGGAAGCAGGCTTCTTGCAGTTAGGATCCTCTTGCCTCCCGGTCCTAAGTACTGGGATTATAGGAGTCTGCCACAACATGCTGTTTTCTACGGGCTGGGATGACCCCAGCGCTTCCCGCAGGCTAGGGAAGTACTCAGCCAACCAGGGTCACATCCCCAGCCCACAGAAAGTGATTTTCTGTAGCACAAGCAGGCCTTTAACTTGGGGCCAGTCACTGGATCTATTGCTGTGAGAAAGCTCCTGGGAAAAGCCACTTCAGGATTGTATTCACAGTCAGGGTCCAGAAATGAAATGCTGGTATTGGGCTTGCTTTTCCTTTTTATTCAGTTTGGGGCCTCAAATCCTACTAATGTTGCCACCCACGCTGATGATGGGTCTTCCCTCTTTACTCAGACCTTTCTGGAAATATGCTCAGCACACCAGAGTTGTGTTACCATAGTGATTCTAAATCCGATCACGCTGACGATGATCAACCTCACACTAGACTTCTGGCTTTAAACTTATGAAACTCTAGCTAAGGGGCTGGAGAGAGGTGGCTCGGTGGTTAAGAGCACTTGCTACTCTTACGGGAGACCCGGGTCCAGTTCTCAGCACCTACATAGGACAGCTTACAACCACGTATAACTCCAGTTCCAGGGGTCCAGTTTCCTCTCTTGGCCTTCAAGGGCAACCAGGTATGCATATAGTACACATACATACATGCAGACATTCAAGTGAAATAAAATCAAAACAAACAGACCAACAAACGTATTTTCTGGGCAGTGGTGGCACACGCCTTTAATCCCAGCACTTGGGAGGCAGAGCCAGGTGGATCTCTGAGTTTGAGGCCAGCCTGGTCTATAGAACAAATTCTAGGACAGCCAGGGCTACACAGAGAAACCCTGACTCAAAAAAACAAAAATAAAAAAATAAATATTTTTTAAAAATTTAACTGAGAGCTGCCATGACGCTTCATAATTAGACTTCTAGAAGCAGAGGCAGGAGAGGAGATTTCACTGGATTGGAGGCCACCCTGGCTCCATAGTGAGTTCGGGTCAAACAAACAATAATAAACAATCATAAAAGTACCCAGCTGGGGGATGGGAAATTAGCTCAGAGCAAGGCCCTGGGTTCTCTGCTCAGCTTGCAAGGGGATTTCCAGCTGAGCATAACCAAACCCTTGCGTCTATGAAGATGGCAGCTGTCTTGACAGAGGAAGGACCGCTCGTGTTGGGTCATAATCCCAGTTCACTGCAGCAGTTCCTCCTCAGGAGAGCAAAGCCAACCTGGGTCCACGGGTACTGTCTCCAAACAAAGCCGGAGCCTTAGTCCACGTGCAAGTGTGCTTACCGTGTGCTCACCGTCTCCTCCTCCTCCAGCGCTGTACAACATTGGAGACATGGTGCATGCTGCCCGGGGAAAGTGGGGCATCAAAGCAAACTGCCCTTGTATTAGTCGGCAGAGCAAGTCGGTGTTGAGACCCGCTGTCACCAACGGGATGTCACAGGTACAGTGTGTGGGGCCACAACTGAGACGGGCTGGGTTTTTTCTTCCTGCCTGCCTCCCTCCTTCCCTCCCTCCCTTCCGTTTTTTCTTCCTTCCTTTCCTTCTTTCTTTTTAAAATTTTATGTAAGAGTTCGTTCCAGAAGGGCAGTACTGGGGCAGGCGGGGTGGTAGAAGGGTAAAAGCGGGTGGGGGGTGGGCCACAACCAAAAGTAAGTGTGTATGAAAAGGCCATAGGGCCTGTTATTTTATATGCCAGTTAAAACAAAAAGTAATGCTTTCAATTTAAAAGGAAAAAACGACTTAAGAAATATCAGTCCCTGCTACTCAGGATGTGAGGTGACGAATTGTGAGTTTTGAGGCTCCTCTGGCCAGTGTATCAAGACCACATCTCAGGAGCCAAGTCAGAACAACAAATCAGAACCATAGTCTGCCGCTTACGTTTGAGCTCTTAATCCCCCAATGGATGAGTGCTCTGCGTGTACACCTACCTGCACTTGCCAGAAGAGGGCGTCAGGGGTTTGAGTCTTACCCGCTTTGCTTTCCACAGAACCATATGAACTGCCACGCACTGTAGACTCGGTAGATGTATGTGGAGTTAGAGAATGGATGAAATAACAGTGTCTGAGACAGTCCCGGGTGGTTCTTCCCGGGCTGCAGACAGCCATGGGTAGTCAGGTTGAGCTTTCTCTACCCAAGCTCACCCTCTGCAGTGCTAACTGGCACTCTCGGCTTCCGGGAGAATCCCAGCGCCGCCTTCAACTAACCCTCCAACCTTGGGTGTTTCAGCTTCCCAGTATAACCCCTAGTGCCTCTTCTGGAAACGAAGCTACCTTCTCAGGCGGAGGCGGAACCGCAGCGGTAACAAATCCAGAGCCGGACCAAGTTCCCAAAGGCACCGGCACTGACAGCAGGTCTGAGGAGCCCCTAAAAGCAGAAGGGTCTGCATCCAATAGCAATAGTGAACTAAAAGCCATCAGGCCCCCGTGCCCTGACACGGCCCCTCCCTCCTCTGCCCTGCATTGGTTGGCGGATTTAGCAACGCAGAAGGCTAAAGAAGAAACGAAAGGTGAGATGAACCACCTGAGCCCTGGCTGTGGAAGCAGCAAGCCTTGGGTTTTTAACTGACGTGTAACTATGTCCATTTGGAGAGGTGCCACTTGCTTTCTCTGGCTGAGCACACAGCATGAGGGAGAAAGTGGAGCAATCCTGGTCCTTACCTAGAACTTCTCCTCAGTCAGAGTCGAGTTAGTTCCTAGTGAGCTTCCCTCCTGGTGTGTTTCTACAGCCAGAGTTGACAGACAGACTTAGAAAGCGGTTTGTTTTGAACCGTCTCAGCTGGCCTTGAAAGGGGCAGCTTGTTGTTTTGTTAGTTTGTTTTTCCAGACAGGGTTTCTCTGTGTAACCCTGGCCATCGTGGAACTCTCTCTGTAGATCAGGCTGGCCTTGAACTCAGAGATCTGCCAAGCAGCCATTTTAAATGGACTTTAGAACCCCCTGGGAATTGTTTTTTAAATGCACATTCTTTCACCCACTTAGAACCATTCATTAAGTTAGAATTTCTTGAGATAAGGACTGATCTCCATTTTTAATAAGCATCACTGATGATTCCAGTTCAAGAGCTCTGGAGACCCACTTAGACTGTCTTAGAAGATAAAAGGTAGATGAGAAAAAAGGAATTTTGTGATCCAAACATAGACAAGAAGGAAGAAGTAGAGAATGTTTCTGTATCCCTGAAACCTGTGTTCATAGCTTTCAGCCTTGTCACAGACGATTATAATCCTGCACAGTTGCGGGGGCGGGGTGGAGTGGGCTGGGGGCGAGTCTCCCCTCTTCCCACCTAGCACTGTTGGGAGAGTAAGTGTCTGCTGGCTATTCCTCCCTGTCTAATGCTCTCTCCCTCTGTGTTCTTACAGAAGCAGGGTCCCTGAGGTCGGTGCTCAATAAAGAATCCCATTCACCCTTTGGGCTGGACTCATTCAACTCCACTGCAAAAGTCTCTCCATTGACTCCAAAGCTTTTTAACAGTCTGCTACTGGGTCCCACTGCCTCCAACAGCAAAACTGAGGGTTCTAGCCTTCGAGACCTCCTTCACTCTGGGCCCGGAAAGCTTCCTCAAACCCCCCTGGATACAGGCATACCTTTCCCACCTGTCTTCTCTGCGTCCTCAGCAGTAAGTGTCTGTCTACAACTCTAGCCTTTGGTGTTCTTTCGTGAAAAAACTGTCACGTGTCTAGATGATTGAGTCAGAGTATCTTGGTGACTGTGTTCTTTACATGGTCAAGCCAACAAGATCTCTTTTAACGTTGAGTCGTGGGAATGTTTGAAGTCAGTAAAAATTAAGGCTTAGTGGGTAAACATGCTCAGTATGATGACCTAAATTCAATCCCTAAAACCCTCAGTGGAAGGAGAGAACTTCCCTACTGCTAAAATTTGTTCTTTTACTCTACATGGTGCCATGGAAAAGCACCCATTCATACAGATCTCTCGATCTCTCTCTCTCTCTCTCTCTCTCTCTCACACACACACACACACACACACACACTTTTTTTTAAGGAAGTTAGTAAAAATTGAAGTCTTCCTTTTTGGGGCTCCATCAGAAAGTTATTACATTGATCCACTTGATTTTCTTGCAAACACTCGATTTTTTGTAAGCTGAGCGCTGCATTCTTAGTGTGCTCTGTTGGATTCAACTCTCTAAAACATCCAGGATAGCCCCTGATCTCCTACCTGTGCGCCTACTCTTCCCTAATGTTCTTCCTTGGTCAGTGGCTGCTCTGCCCTTCTGGTTGCTCATCCCCAAGTTGGAATCATTTGGAACTCTCCTCTTACAGTTCACACATCGTTTGTCAGATGTTTGTGTACCACATGCATGCCTGTTTCCCTCAGAGGCCAAAAGAAGTCATCGATCCCCTGGAACGGTCCTGTACATCCAGTGCTTAATGTGTAGTTAGGGATGACTTTGAACTCCTAATCCTCCTGCCTCTACCTGCCAAATTCTGAGAGTACATACCTGTGCCAGCACACCTGGGTTTTTGCTACAGTCCCACCCTCTACACACAATTGCTTTCATAGCACTTATAATATGTTCTATTGTATTTCTCTCGCCTTTACTAAAGGCATTTTATTCACTAGTACATATCATTAGTACCATGGTGTTTGACAAGTGGTCGTTTTTTACTAAGTGCTGATGGAATATGTGAATTTTCAGAATACGAAAGTTAAAGATAATAGAAATGGAATGGAGGAGCTAGAAATGGCTCAGTGGTTCAGAGCATTGGATGTAGAGGACCTCTGTTCACTTCCTAGTGCCCACATGGCAGCTCACAAGCCTCTGTAACTTCCATTCCAGGGGATTGATGCCCTCTTGGCCTCTGAGGGCAGCAGGAATGCATGTGGTACACAAACAACATTAAACACATACATTAAAAAAGAGGTCTTCCTGGTTTCCCTTTCTCTTTTCGGGTCACCAGTGCGTGCGTGCGTGCGTGCGTGCGTGCGTGCGTGACCTAGCATTATTTCTTGAGTGTCATTTCAGAAATGTCACATGTGTATAGTTTGTTCTGCATTTGCTTTTCTGCTTTTCAGTGTATATCTCTTGTAGATTAAACAAGTACATAAATATATTTCTGATGCTATTTATGATTAATGGGTGTGCTCTGAAATCATAGGTAGTTGGATCTTTATGATATAGGTTATTTCTTTTTAGATAAGTAATTTCAAAAATATATGTTTGTACTTGCATATATCCCATTTCCTTTCCTGATATCCCCCCCCCCCAACCATTATGTGATTATGTATTTTTAGTCTGTTGAGGCAGGGTTTCACTATGTAGCCCTGGCTGGCTGGGAATGCTGTGTTGACAAGGTTGGCCTTGGACTCACAGACACCCACCTGCCATCACACCCAGAGGTATAAGTGGACAGTACTGCTTCAGACAGGATTGTCAGGTTTATAGGAGTCCTCTCTGCTGTGACTTTCCCAGGGTGCCTTCCCCTCCGGTGATTGTGAGCTTTCCTCCCATCAGCTGAAACAGGAGAAATTCCAAGTAGATGGTAACAGAGGGAGGACTGGAGAGTAGAGACCACTTTTAGAGTATGTGGTTCTCAGATGGTGATGGTTGAGATAAGTGTTCTGTGCCAGGAAACTGCTGCCTTTCTAGTACCTGAGTGGACGTTCACCTGCCACTGCGGATCATGTGCAGAGTTCATACCTCTCCTTCTACTTTGTGGGTCCCAGGAGAGAAATCAAGTCACTTTTACCCACTGATCCATCTCACCGGTCAAGAGAAAGTTTCCTAAATTAACCTTTTTAAATCAGTTATAGCATTTTATGAACTCTGTAGTCTAAATGCATGTACTTAACACAGAGTTCAATGCTAAAGATGTATTTCTCGGGTCTTAAGAGATCTTCCTTACCAGGCTTGGAGGCACACACCTCTAATCCCAGCTCGAGGCAGAAACAGGTGGCCATCCTGGTCTACAGAGAGAGTTCTAAGACTACACAGAGAAACCTTGTCTCAAAAAGACAAAACAAAAAGATCTGTACTTTCATAAATATAAGAAAATACTAAAGGTTGAGGAATTTAAGATACTAAAAATTAGTGACTTTTTGCCGTGTCCTGTGTCCTGTCCCCGTCCCCGTCCCCCCTCCCCCCGCCCCGCAATTACAGAAGACATCTTAGGAGTTTGTATGGGATTTAATTAGATAGATAGAACTTGGAACTATAACTGCGAGACAGTGAGACAGGTTGTTTTAATGTTCTTATGGTGCTGGAGTCAAGCTTACCTGAGGGTTTGTCTGTGAAGGGAGTGAAGAGCAAAGCCAGCCTACCCAACTTTCTCGACCACATCATTGCCTCGGTGGTAGAAAATAAGAAAACCTCAGATTCTTCAAAGCGGTCCTGCAACTTGACAGATACCCAAAAGGAAGTGAAGGAGATGGTGATGGGGTTGAATGTGCTAGACCCCCATACTTCTCATTCCTGGCTCTGTGATGGGAGGCTTCTGTGTCTCCATGACCCCAGCAACAAAAACAACTGGAAGATCTTCCGAGAGTGCTGGAAACAAGGCCAGGTAAGCAGAACTGACTGCTTTCTCTGCCTGCTGGTTCCCTGGCCGCCACAGCCGCCACGGAAGCCCTAGGCCTGTCTGGAAGTCTGCTGCCAGGAAGATGTATGTACTGTACGTGCATCAAAGATATCCTTGCTATTTCAAGTTGACAGTGCTTTTCAAAATCTAGGAAAGTTGGCAGTGGTGGTGCACGCCTTTAACCCCAGTACTCAGGAGGCAGAGGCAGGTGGATCTCTGTGAGTTCCAGGCCAGCCTGGTCAATAAACAGCAGTCCAGGACAGCCAGAGCTGTCACACAGAGACGCCCTGTCACAAAAAAAAAAAAACAAAATCAAGGTGATCCCTAAGAACACTTTGTGTATCTTTTAATGTTAGGTGGTACTTTGTATCTGTAATACAAAGTTGACATTTCAGTGGGTACTGAGCTGCCATTGGTGATTCTCACCTTGGGAGGAGAATCCCAAGTGTAGTGCTGGATAGGGTGAAGGTATGAGTTGGAGTAGCAGGATTCTGGGTATTTGAGTCTTCAGTGATATTTGTGATAATGTGATGGTGCGCCATGATTTTTATACTTTAGCACGTGCTTGAGGAAGGAGGCACTTAGGGAGTCACCTGTTTGCATTTTAGTGTGAGGAGATATTCCCAAAGTTGCTTTGCCATTTGTGTCTCCTCACCTCAGTACTGACAGATGCCAAGTAAGAAGTTCCTCAGTGGGTGTTCCGAGTGAGAGCCTACTGTAACCACAGAGTAGAGCCACTTCCCATTCTCTGTAGCTAACAGAGGGACTCTGTAGATTCCATACTGGAGAATAACAGTAGGTTTTCATATATTTCCTAGATTGTTCTGATGGCTTCTCTTTGTTTCCACAGCCAGTGCTAGTTTCAGGGGTCCATAAGAAGCTCAAGTCTGAACTCTGGAAGCCAGAAGCCTTTAGCCAGGAGTTTGGAGACCAGGATGTGGACTTGGTGAACTGCAGGAACTGTGCTATCATTTCTGACGTCAAAGTTCGGGACTTCTGGGACGGCTTTGAGATTATATGCAGTAAGGAACTTTGTTATCTGGTTACATAGTGACAGTGGGTAGTAAGCATCCCAATACTCGGTCCTGCGCCTGAGGTAACAGTGTCCTCTTGTCGGGAGGACCTTCTGGCTCAGCGCCCCTCTACAGCTGCACGGCAGGCCTGTGGCTCCCAGAACAGGCCTGTGGCTCAGGTAACATGGGTTGCATGGAGCTCTGTAGCACCGAGGAAGGGAGCAGGACTCCTACGAAGTGGAGACATAACACACAGCAGTGGCTGGGGAAAGCAAGCCCACTCAGCTGGCCCATGGGAAGTAGGAGCTTTTATCTCCAGAGACCCGGGCCCTAGAAGAGCAGCAGTAGGTTTATGAGAGTGTTGTCTGTCTTCTAGAGAGACTGCGGTCAGAAGATGGGCAGCCGATGGTGCTCAAACTCAAAGACTGGCCCCCTGGGGAAGATTTTCGGGACATGATGCCAACAAGGTTAGTGATTTCAGGGAATGCCGTCCTCAGAGGCCCGTGCCTGGCTGACATCAACACAACATAATCACAGACGTGAACACTGCCTCCTTTTGTCTCCCTGTAACAAGCTGAGTCATCTTTCCTGCCCTTTCTTAGGTTTGAAGATCTGATGGAGAATCTTCCTCTGCCAGAATATACCAAACGAGATGGCAGGCTCAATCTGGCCTCTAGGCTACCCAGCTACTTTGTAAGGCCTGATCTGGGACCCAAGATGTACAACGCCTATGGTATGAGGAGGGGGACAGAATGTCCCCCTGGGGGACTGCTGTTGTCATTTCATAAACAGTGATGATTGGGGGCAGGTGACAGGTGCTGGGGTACGTCATACCCAGGGTGGTTTTGAATGTTTCCTTTGTCAGTACTGATTTGTGTACCATTCATAAGCTTGTAAATCTATTAGAAACAGTTTCTTCTCACCAGGCGGTGGGGGTGCACATCTTTAATCCCAGCACTCGGGAGGCAGAGGCAGGTGGATCTCTCTGAGTTCAAGGCCAGCCTGGTCTACAGAGTGAGATCCAGGATAGCCAGGGCTACACAGAAAAATTCTGTCTTGGGGAAAGAAAGAAAAAGAAAAGTTCTCAAATTCTACTCAAGCAGACATAGTCTTAGTTTTATTCTTTAGTTTTGCTAAAACTAAAGAATGCCAAATACCTCACTATCATGCCTGTATTCTATCAAGTTCAAAAATGACCTAAAGTAAAATACTGTGAAAGTTGAGTGCTGTCTGAATGTCCCTTGTGCTGTAGGTTTTGAATTTCAAGAAAGGGGCCATTTTCTGGGCTGGAGAGATGGCTCAGAGGTTAAGAGCACTGCTTGCTCTTCCAAAGGTCCTGAGTTCAATTCCCAGCAACCACATGGAGGCTCACAACCATCTGTAATGAGAACTGGCGCCCTCTTCTGGTCTTCAGGGATACATGCAGGCAGAATACTGTATACATAATAAATAAATCTTTAAAAAAAAAAAAAAAAGAAAGAAAGAAAGGGGCCATTTTCAAGCAGTGGCTTGGTTCCGTAATGAGTGCTGGTTCTATGTGGACCAAGCTAGAAATGAGTCCTAAACTGTATGAGAGATAAAGGTGGTGCTTTAGCTGATGCTCGTTCCCTCTCCTCCCTCCTCCCTGCCCCGTCTGTTCTCCTCCTCCCTCCGGGTGCCCAGCCCCTGTACCCTGTAGTGCTAGAGATTTAACCTAGGGCCTGAGCATGTTAGCCAAAGCATTCTACCACTGCACTGACTTCTTGATAAACAAGTATACCCTCCTCTCCCAGGGGTACTTGAGCATATTTTCAGGGTTGGCACGGGTCCTTTGGAATAGCACCCCTTCACCTTTCATATTTTCCTCCCTTCTTTAGGCTTGATAACAGCAGAAGACAGAAGAGTTGGTACAACAAACCTTCATTTAGATGTGTCTGATGCTGTTAATGTGATGGTGTATGTTGGGATCCCTGTCGGGGAGGGTGCTCATGATGAAGGTAGGTTTTCTAGAAAGATCACTTTAATCACTTAGGCTTGCCCTAAGAAGTAGAGTAACTGATGCTTCTCCTCAGTCAGATACGGTGGCTTTTTCTTAAGTTCCTTCCAGGCTTCCTATGCACCTGGTGAAAATTGTTAGACAGCAGGAAATTCTAGCAGAGTGCTGCTGGTAAACCTTTGACTAGATTCTTGCCTTTCAGGGAATGTTCAAGGATGGAGCCTACAAAAAAAGGACAGAGGACTGGGGCCAGGGCACAGTGCTTAAAAGTGCACTGCCGGGCTGGAGAGGTGGCTCAGGTTAAGAGCACTGGCTGTTCTTCCAGAGGTCCTGAGTTCAATTCCCAGCAACTACACTACATGGTGGCTTACTGAGATCTGGTGCCCTCTTCTGGCCTGCAGGCAGAACACTGCCTACATAATAAATAAATAGATAGATAGATAGATAGATAGATAAGCAAGCAAGCTTTTTTTTTTTTTTTTTTTTTAAAGTGCACTGCCCTAGCCAGGCAGTGGTGGCACACACCTTTAATCCCAGCACTTGGGAGGCAGAGCCAGGTGGATCTCTGTGAGTTTGAGGCCAGCCTGGTCTACAGAGCAAGATCATGACAGGCACCAAAGCTACACAGAGAAACCCTGTCTTGAAAAACCCAAAAAAAAAAAAAAGAAAAGAAAAGTGCACAGCCCTTGGGTTCAGTTCCCAGCACCCACAGCAGGAGGCTTACAACCTCCTATAATTCCAGCTCCAAGGGATTTGATGCTCTCTAGCGCCTGTATACATGTGGTACACAAACTCACACACACGCATGTAAACAAATAAAAACAAATATTTTTTTTAAATAAGAAAGGACTGCTGGCACACTCCTTTAGTTCCAGCATGTGGGAGGCAGAAACAGGCGGGTCTCTGTGAGTTCGAGGCCAATCTAGTCTACAGAGCAAGTTCTAGGACAGCCAGGGCTATACAGAGAAACCTTGTCTCAAACCATGAAGGAAAAAAACCCAGAAAGGACTGAGCATCTTCTTGGCTTATTACCCGTATCAGCTGGAATGGTAAGTGGCAAAGGCAGGTCACGTGCACAAACAAAGCTGAACGTAGAGGTTGAGTTGTAAGTGTTTGTCAGGCAAGCATGAAGACCTAAGTTTGCTTCCCATAAGAAGCCGGGAGTGACCACGCACACCTTAAGTCCCAACACTTGGAAGGAAGAGGCAGATGGGTCTCTGAGAGATGAAGGCCAGCCTGTGTATGTGGTGAATTCCAGGCCAGCCAAGGCTACGTAGTGAGACCCTGTCATTCTCTCCGTCCACCACACGGGTCCCTGGGGTCCAGCTCAGGTCTTCAGACATGACAGCAGGAGATCACTGGGCGATATCACCAGCCCCCCAAATGAATTTTGATTCTTTCTTAAAAACAGGGTCTAGTAGAACTCCATCTGTAGACCCGGCTGGCCTCAAACTCAGAGATCCCCCTGCCTCTGCCTCAAGTGCTGAGATTAAAGGCGTGTGCCACCATGCCTAGCAAGTTTTGGTTCTTGATTCTTGTGATATGACTCAGATAGAGAAGAATGGAGCCCAAACTTGTTTTGACTGGGCATTTTCCCTAAGGTCCTGATCAGAGTGCTTACTTTACCATCACCACTTGTTCTTTTCAGAAGTCCTCAAAACGATTGATGAGGGAGATGCTGATGAGGTGACCAAGCAGAGGATTCATGACGGGAAAGAGAAGCCAGGGGCTTTATGGCACATCTATGCAGCCAAGGACGCAGAGAAGATCCGAGAACTGCTCAGGAAGGTATGTTCCTGCTGGGCTGCGTCCTCAGCTCCAGGCTAGGAGCTAGGAGCCACCAAGGTCTCTCATGTGAAGTCGCTTGGTAGTAAAGACCTGTTTAGACAAGGCATGGTGTTGGCCTGTAATTCCAGCACTTGAGTCAGGAAGATCACAGTTAGAAGGCAACGTGGATTGCATAGAGAGACCCTAGCTCAAAAAAAAAAACCCAAAGAGCTTAAGGCTGGAGAGATGGTGACTCAGCAGTTAAGACCACATGTTGCTCTTGCAGAGGACCCAGTTCATTTGTCAATCAAAATAAGTCTTTTTAAAAGGGGAGAGGGGGCTGGAGAGATGGCTCAGAGGTTAAGAGCACTGGCTGCTCTTCCAGAGGCCCTGAGTTCAATTCCCAGCAACCATGTGGTGGCTCCCAACCGTCTATAATGGAATCCGATGCCTTCTTCTGGCCTGCAGCAGTATATGTACAAATAGAGTGCTCATATACATAAAATACATAAATAAAATTTGACTAGGCCTGGTGGTGCAGGCCTTTAATCCCAACACTCTGGAGGCAGAGGCAAGCAGATCTCTTGAGTTCCAGGCTAGCCTGGTCTACAGAGCAAGTTCCAGGACAGCCATGACTACAGAGAAACCCTGTCTCAAAAGGCCAATAAATGAAGAAATAAAAAACAAAAGTATGCCGGGCGGTGGTGGCGCACGCCTTTAATCCCAGCACTCGGGAGGCAGAGCCAGGCGGATCTCTGTGAGTTCGAGGCCAGCCTGGACTACCAAGTGAGTCCCAGGAAAGGCACAAAGCTACACAGAGAAACCCTGTCTCGAAAAAAAAAAAAAAAAAAAAAAAAAAAAAAAGTATAAGGTTCTGGGTTCCATCTTCAGCCCTGCTGAAGGAAAGAGAAGGACCTGTTGGCCAAGGAACCTTTGCAAATGCCCAGGGGCCTGAGCTCACACTGAAACGGATTCAGCAGAGTGAAGAAGACACTTTGTGTGTTTAAGGGGTAATGCATTCCATGACCCCTAGGAGGCTCCCTACATCTTTTTTTCCCTATATATGCATACTGGTACTAAATACTGAGTTAATAAGGGTCAGTAAAAGTTCAACAACAATGGTACTAAAACATACCAGACAAAAAGAGGTTATCTTGTGGAGCTTCTTTTTGTTGTTGTTGTTGTTGTTGTTGTTTTTCTAGACAGGATTTCTCTGTGTAGCCCTGGCTGTCCTGGAACTCCCTCGACCAGGCTGCTGGAACTCAGTTTCACCAGCCTCTGCCTCCCTCCCGTGTGGTGGGATTAGAGGCATGCACCACCACTGTGAGGCTCTGTGTAGCCCAGGCTGACCTCAAACTCATGGTTCTCCTGCCTCCACCTCCTTGAGCAAATCCTGCTAGTATGTGCCACCACACTGGCTTATGGAGGTCTCTTCTGATTCGCCCTCGTGGCTGCTTTTGTCCTTTGGGAGCCGTTACTGCATCAAGAGTATTGAACACGTGCTCTCTGAGACCTCACAGCCGTCTAAACCGGAATAGCCCTGAGAGACAGCTATCCTAGACGAGGAAGAACGTGTCTAGCATGGGGTTGTGCTGGACAGTGGAGAGTCTTTGATGTCACCATAATAAACAGTTTCAAACTTCAAATCCTTTCTGGACTTTTCCATGTAGTGTTTTTAGAGCACAATTGACTGTGGGTAAATAAAACTGTAGAACCTGGGGAAGGAAAAGCTACTTTTTTTTTTTTTTTTTTTTTAAATTTTGATTATGATTTCAGGTTGGAGAAGAGCAAGGCCAAGAGAATCCTCCTGATCATGACCCAATTCATGACCAAAGTTGGTATCTGGACCAGATCCTCCGAAAGCGACTCTTTGAGGAGTACGGTGTGCAAGGCTGGGCCATTGTGCAGTTCCTGGGCGATGCTGTCTTCATCCCTGCTGGGGCCCCACACCAGGTGGGTTGGCAGTGGAGGCTGGCCGCGCAGCCCCACGGTGGTGCTGGGCTGCTGTCTGTAGCTCTAAGTAGCAGCGTTAGGCTGGTCGCTCTAGTATCGTGACTTGGGAGTTTTTCATTTGATTCCTTGTAACTCTCAATGCTTATTTGGTTGTTTGTTTTGGAGGGCGTTGTTTTCTGGGTTTTGGTTTGTTTTTTGTTTTTTGTTTTGTTTTTGTTTGTTTGTTTTTGTTTTTCAAGACAGGGTTTCTCTGTGTAGCTTTGCACCTTTCCTGGAACTCTCTTTGGAGACTAGGCTGGCCTCGAACTCACAGAGATCCGCCTGCCTCTGCCTCCCGAGTGTTGGGATTAAAGGCATGTGCCACCACCGCCGGCCTGTTTGTTTATTTTTAACATACAGAGATCTGTCTCTGCCTCCCAAGTACTAGGATTAAGGGTGTGTACCATCTAAATTTTTTGTTTTGTTTTGTTTTCAAGACAGAGTCTTGCTGTGTAGCCCTGGCTGTCCTGGAATTCACTCTCTAGACGAGGCTAGCCTGAAACTCAGAGATCCACCTGCCTCTGCCTCTGCCTCTGCCTCTGCAGTTAAAGCAGGCACCATTAAGCCTGGCTCCTAGAGTGTTTTAAACAGTGCAGACTATTACAGAAGTAGAGACAGTTAGGGATCAGCTACCTGAACTATCTCAAACTCCTCATTCTGACTTTCAATCTAGGCTTCTTCCCTGAGGGAATCTTACTAATATATTAGCATTGTGGTAGATATTTTCCAGACCATTTTCTGTGAAAATACTAATGTTTTTATATTTTAAAAGTTGGTTGATTGGTTGGTTGGTTTTGAGACAGCCTGGCTATGTAGGCCTGGCTGGCCTGGTTCTCACTATGAAGATCAGGCTAACCTCAAACTCAGAGATCAGCCTACTTCTGCCTTGTTAATACTGGGATTAAAGGTGTATGCTACCACAACCAGCTTGTTTGGTTGGTTGGTTGGTTTTTCGAGACAGGGTTTCTCTGTGTAGTTTGGTGCCTGTCCTGGATCTCACTCTGTAGCCCCGGCTGGCCTCGAACTCATAGGGATCCACCTGGCTCTGCCTCCCAAGTGCTGGGGTTAAGGCGTGCACCGCCGCCGCCCAGCTTCACAACTAGCTTTTATTGGGCTCTATGTATCAGACTCAAGCTGCCAGGTCTGGTGGCCAGCACACATACGCCTGGTGAGCCATCTCCATCTCAGCAGCCCGTTCTTTTGAACTTGCATTCCATGTTTCTGTAGGATTAACAGAAGACAGTGGCATGTGGTGTAGACAAGAGGATTGCTGAAACCTGGGAACTAAAAGCCAGTATGAGTGACAGAATAAGTCTAACCAAAAAAAAAAAAAAAAAAAAAAAGGAAGAAAGAAAGCGATTGTGTTTTACTATCATGAGCATTTTCTTTCTTTTTTGGTTTTTTGAGACAGGGTTTCTTCTCTGTGTAGTCCTAGCTATCCTAGAACTTACTCTGTAGACCAGGCTGGCCTCAAACTCACAGAGATCCACCTGGCTCTGCCTCCCAAGTGCTGGGATTAAAGGTGTGCGCCACCACTGTAGCTAGAGTTTTCCTGCCTTGCCCACAGTCAGGACAAATCTTTGTCACCTGCCAGTCCCACAGCCGCTCAGACCCGACCAAGTAAACACAGAGACTTATATTGCTTACAAACTGTATGGCCGTGGCAGGCTTCTTGCTAACTGTTCTTACAGCTTAAATTAATCCATTTCTATAAATCTATACCTTGCCACATGGCTCGTGGCTTACCGGCATTTTCACATGCTGTTTGTCATCGTGGCGGCTGGCAGTGTCTCTCTGACTCAGCCTTCCACTTCCCAGCTTTATTCTCCTCCTTGTCCCGCCTATACTTCCTGCCTAGCCAATGACCAATCAGTGTTTTATTTATTGACCAATCAGCAACACATTTGCCATACAGAACATCCCACAGCACACCACTGCTGGGCATTCCTCTTTTTTTTTTTTTTTTCCCCCTGTGTAACTGCCCTGGCTGTCCTGGAACTTCCTGTGTAGATCAGGCTGGTCTCAAACTCACAGAGGTCCACCTGCCCTCCTTCTGAGGTGCTGAGATTAAAGGCGTGTGCTGCCACAGCTTAGTGGCGTTTTCTTATGAGTTACTGAATCTCTAATGTCTACATTTTCCTGCTGTACTTGCCTCATCCCAGGTTCACAATCTGTATAGTTGCATAAAAGTAGCAGAAGACTTTGTATCTCCAGAGCATGTGAAGCACTGTTTCCGCCTGACTCAGGAATTCAGGCATCTCTCCAACACTCATACGAATCATGAGGATAAACTACAGGTAAATAATCTTTCCTGTCTTCCCAGGTAATGCTCACGTAGACACATTCTCCTCATAGGGTATTTTCTGGTGGAGAAATGACTCTGGAAAACTATGTCTGGACGTATAAAGGCTTTCTCCTCCACACATGCCCGATGGTACTCAGTGTGTACGTGCACATACGTAAATGTAATTCTGAGAACACTGACGGCAGCCTCAGCTCTGCTGAACCCCAGGTCCCATTGATCACTTGGTTTTTTTCTGTAATGGTTTCACCATCTGACACACTCTGTTCTCTGACTTGTTCGTGGCTAGCTTGCTAAAATATAAGCTTAATTAAGCTTGGTGAAGGCAGAAGTTTGTCTCGTTGACTTTCCCCAGCACAAATCGGAAACACAGTGCACACTGCAGTTTTGTTAAGTAACAGAAAAGGATCAGTAGAGGCAGAGGGCCTCTGTGTCATACATATACATGAAATACACATATGTACACATACAACACTGTTAAAGTGCCAGTGTGTCCTTTTGTGTTACTTTTCCACCCTAGAAATAATACTCTTCTTCTCAGTCCTTTTAAAGTCTTCAGCCTGACAGTTTATTTTAATAACGTTAGTGAAATCTTCCAACATCACATGTAAAATATGTCTCTTTTAGACAAATGAGAATAGACACATAAGCTTTAGGCCTGGTGGCACAGTCTTGTAATCTCATTACTTGTGAATCTAAATTAAGAAGCTCATAGAGTTAGAGGCCAGCCTTGGCTAAATAGTAACACCCTGTCTCGGAAATGGGGGAGGGGAGCTGGCAAGATGGCTCAGTGAGCAACTGACAGCACTTGCAGCTAAGCCTGGGGACCGGAGACTAGTCACTGAACCCACCTCGTGCAGACATCCCGTTGCCTACCCACGGGCACTGTTTATCGATGTGGGGTCTTGGGCAGGGGTATTTTGGACAGTCTTTTGTCCAGGTTGGCCTCAGCCATTGGGATTACAGACATGTGCCATGGTGCCCGCTCCAGTTCCTTGGAACTTGATCTTCTCAGTCTCTTATCTTTAAACAAGGCTCCTGATAAAATGTACTTCATGGGCTCATGGCAAAGATTAACCAGCAGTCCACCTAATAGCTTTATGACACTGCCCAGCACCTAGTGAGAACAGGAGGGATGGTGTCTGTACACGTTCTTCCTTGAATGTGACCCTCATACCCTGCATGACTTGTAACTCATTGGGGCTTGGTTTGGGAAGCGCATAGGTACTGCCGGGGTGTCCCCATTAGCTTCAGTGGCTTGTTGTTGGAGTAGGTCATGGATCTCATTTGTGAGCTGCCCTGGACTGACAGTGCTAATTCTCTCCAGGTGAAGAACATCATATACCACGCAGTGAAAGATGCTGTTGGTACTCTCAAGGCCCACGAATCCAAACTGGCAAGGTCGTAAGGCCTGGGGACCTCCCAGCTCTCCTGTGAAGCAGGCCTTTCACAACACTCACCAGGGAAGAGCAGGGCTCTCTGCAGGAGCAGCCGCCCTTCCCGAGCCAGTGTGGTCAGTATTAACTCTCCAGCCCCTCTCTCTATGCTGCCTCAACACTGAAGGTCGACACAAGAAAACCGCACTGCTCACACACAGTTTCAGACTCGAAGCCGAGGGTGCCACATTCCCATCCAGTGGCCTTTTGGGAATCCAGGTTGCTTGAACATCGCTGGGCTTTCCTGCACATTCTCCTGGTTGGAGACCATGGAAACCAGGAATGTGGGCACACCTTCCTTCTCTGTTCCTCTTGTGCCTAGCTAAGTGGGACTGTTTGGAGGCGGAGGAAGTCAGAACGGTAAAGAAAGGTGAGGATTGAATGTGCCTGGTGGAAGCCTGGCTGTGTCTCCGCACATGACTTCTGACCTAGCCCATCCCAGGAGGTGGGGGAGCAGCCGTTCCCCATACTCTCTGTGAACATTGGAGTCCTCAGGACCCAGGGAGAGCCCACGGCTTTTCCCAGGAGGCTCCAGGATTAGGAAACGTGTGTATTTAGTGAAAAATAGGTTTGTAGTGAAATAGTTACTATTTCATGAAAGTAGATATTTTTAGAACTTTTGAAATAACACAGTTGTTTTCCTGGACTCTGAGGAAAGGCACATTACTTTAGTCTTCCTTTCAATAAAACTCTTTGAAAAGATCTGATTTTTAGAACTCAGCTGCCCCTTATAGCACAAGATCAGCCAAAGCGTAATTTAGAAGAATTGGCGTTTAATTAAAATTCTTTGAGTTTCTCCCTCCTCTCTGTCTTATCTGGAGGGAACAGTTGTCTGAGAAAGAACTGTGTCATGTCTGAGCTGTGGAGCGCTCCCGTGTGCGCACTGCTGACCCCAGGAGCTGTTTGCCGACTGCCAGCGTTCCACAGGACTCCTCCGATGTTTCCAAATGGGGTGGAAAGTTTGGTTTCCAGTATAAGAGTTCTTTGTTTTTATTTTGGAGTTTTGTCTGGAAATATTTTCAACAAAACTTTACAACTCAGTGGAGTTTTTATTAAGAATTTACTTGGAAATGATGGAATTCACCGGCTCATGGATACATTGGGAAATGTATCTCCTTCCCGGTGTCCCGCCCCGCAGCCTTGGTCACATTTGTTCACAGTTACCTTTTTTTTTTTTTTCTTTTTTTTTTTTAATAAAAGTCATTTACTGTAGAATACTTTTAATTTCACTTTCTGTACTTAATTTTATTGAAGGGCTGATTGGGATTTCCATGTTCTTATTAAAAATCTAACAAATCTGTTTGGAGTAGACAAAATTCTTTGTGTGCCAACCTTTCTAACATCAAGACCACACTGTGGGCAGTTAGAGATGGGGGTTGATTTCAGGTCTGCTTGCCGCCCTGCGCCTGGTGATCACCCTTCACTGTTGCCTTGTGCCCGGGGAGGCTAGGAAGCAACCACCTGAGTTGATTGGTGAGTGGGCAGAGGGATTGTTTCCCTGTAGTTTATTCTCAGTGAACAAAAAGGGGTAGGTGGGGTCCTCCTCCTTTCTCTAGGGTGCAGGACGAGAGAACAGTGCCTTAATGTGCAGCCTGAACAAAACTCCAGGCAAGGTTGTGAGGTTCTGCGGCTGCATACCACAAGTGTGTGGTCTAGGTAACCTCCAACAGTGGAAGGGGACCCAACTGGGGTTCTGTTTATTAAGCAAAAGGAAAGTGTTCTCTGGGTAAGGACAGACTGCATTCTAGGTAAAGGGGGCCTTTTGGGAAGGAAGCAAGAGGCACCATCAGAGGCCCGCTTCTCTGAAACCTGTTTGAAAACACCTTCCAAAGCATTTGAGCCCAGAAACATAATTATCAGGCTACAAATAGACCATTTGTGTTTTTCAAGGGTGCTAGGTTTGAATCAGAGTCTTTGAATTGAAATACAGAGCTGTGAGCATGTCCTTACAGCCTGGATGGGACAGGTTAATAGTGTGGTCACCAAAAAGATTATACCTCAACATAAGGACACCAGGATGCGGCAGCTTTAAAGTGGGACAAGGAAGGAGGGCAATGGAGGAGGGATGCTTTGGAATGAAGTTGCTTTGGTGAAAATCAGGAGGCAAGCTAGCCTACATTCTGGATATAAATGTCTTCAGAATTAGGACATCCGCTACCGGTGGTACTCTCTGATGGGGGTGGAGCTGAGGTCTATGGACTTTTCCCTGGCTTGAGACCCACTCCTCTCTCTCCTACCCCCTCCCCGTGAAATTAAATTCCATATATCCCTAACCCCAGCACAATTTACCACCCAAAAGTCCGATCAAACCATGTGGGCAGGTTCCCTTTAATCTGGGAATTGGCGGTTATTGACGAGGACTGGGGTGGGCAGGTGCAGCTGTGCCTGGGCCCTGGCGCCCAGGTAGACGTCCTTATGGGGCCGGTACAGTGAAAGAGTTTTTGATGGTCAGTGTTTGGAGCATGTAGCCTGTAAAATAAACTTCTTAGTTTCATATCATAACAAGTGTGACTTGGTGGTTTTGTGACCTTCAGCATAGTAGCGAACCAATAACCCCCACCTTCAAGATGAGGCTAATTATAACTTCTGCCTTATAGGGTAGTTGTGAGGATTCAATGAAATAACATGCGAAGCTCTAAACACGGTGCCTGGCAGTTAAGCAATAAAGCAGCTGTTGCCCCTCGGGGGGATATTTAAGCCTTCAACCTGACGTGGGCAGGGCCGGAGGTGGGTGGAAGCTGATGTCAAAGGATGGAAGCAAAAGGGTCCCCGCCGGGAGCTTGGCCTCCAGCTTGAAGCTCAAGCAAAGTGAACGAGCGATTTAGAGCGAGGCTGGGCACTGAGGGTGAAGGCGCATGCCCAGCCCCAGCAGGTGCTGGGGGGGCGCGCCGACACCGCGGCCTCCCCTTTAAGAGCCGCCACCGCCCACGGCCCGCTGCTGCGGCAGGGACCTCCCCTTTAACGGCGGCAACTCGGCGTTCCGCTGACCCCACGGCGGCTGCCGCTGCTAACTGCAGCTCCTGCTGCCTCCACCGCCGGCCTCGGGCAGCAGCATCCTCGCCCAGGCTGGGTCCCCGCCCCACCATGGTGTCCTGGATCATCTCTCGCCTGGTGGTGTGAGTGCGGAGGCAGCGGGGCTCGCCCGGGTTGGGGGTGAGGGGGGCCGGTGATGGAGGGCGCGGTATTCAAGCCTGGGATGGATCAGCCCAGGGTCCCTATGTGGTGTCCCCAGAGACAGAAGACTGGAAGGGGAGCATAGCGGGAGCATGGCAGGCCTGGTTTCCCAGAGACCTCACCCATATTATTTTTAAAACCTGTTTATTCTTAATTGCCTTGCTCCTGCGCCCTCCCCCATCCTAGAGGCTGAGCAGCTACTGATTTATAAGGGGAGGCGGGCACATCCCCTCCCCCACGGAGCAGATCTAGGCTGGAGGAGCCCAGCGTACAAGACCTTCCTTTCCCTCAGGAAGAGTGGGGAACGTGGCAGGAGCCCCATCATTCCAGAGCTCAGATCCCAAAGATTTCAGGCCTTCCTCCTACTTCCACTGACTGTGGATGAGGACACCTGTCCAAGGCATGCAGGAGGGAAGACTGGGCATGGAAGCCGAGGTGCTGAGAGGACAAAGTGTGGGGAGGCGACAGGATGGAGGATGTGTATTATCTGCCTAGGATGGGAAAACATTTGGTGGCCTTAATTCCAGACACACTGTAACAGTCACATTGTGGAGCCATGGCGATGGCACCTCCCCCAGATACAGGAAAACATACCTCCCTCCCCCAAACACACACAAGCCTAGATGTTGGCCCTGAGGATTCTGCCCCACTACCCAACATCAGCACGGGCAGTGAGTGCCCTGCCTTGGCAGGGAAACACCCACACTTGAAGGGGCTGGGCTTGAGAGCCAACCCTCTAGTTTAGGGCTCTGCCCCTCAGCCTTCGTCAGGACTGGCATCCCGATCAGCCCCACCCTTCTCCCCATTCAATGTTGTCACATACTTGTGTCCTGGTTTCCTCTCAGACCACTGGAGTTTCCTCTTCCCACCCCCTAGAGGCCTTATCTCTCTGTGTGGCATTCAGGATGGCTGCTTCTGGCCTGGGCAAACTCCCTACAGGATATATGACTCCTCCCCCCCCATTGATGGGATGCTCAGACATGGTCTTCTCTACCTGACCCCAGACTATATTGACATGGGGTTACAAACCTCTTTGTCTCTTTCAGGGCCTCCTGCACCTGTGCCCTCTGGTCCCAGGACCCCAATAGCTCTCTGACGGCCAGGTTGGGTGCCCTGTTAGGTGATGTTAGATGTGGGGAACTGGTCCTTACACAGCCTGTCTCTGAGACAAGGAAGTGGAGAGTGTGAACAGATGGGCTGAGTGGGCATTAGGCCAAGAAGGAAGACATCTCATGGCAGTGGCCAGCCCCCTCAACTCCTATAACATGCTTGTACATAGCCAAAGATTCTGACGGAAGGGCCCACTTTGGATCCTCCTGCCTCTGGGTCTAGGGAAAGGGCCTCACTCACCCAGGCTGGATGTGTGTCTCAGAGTCTTGACTGCTCTGACCAGAGCTCCCCAGCCAGCTGGCGCTTCTTTGGAGCTCTGTCCCCTTCTGCCTTAGCGCCCCCCCCCCCCAGGGGCTGATGCAGAGCTGGGAGGGAGAAGCGCCCAGTAACCGTGCCTGCCTCCCTAGGCTCAGGGGCTGATGCAGAGCTGGGAGGGACAAGGGCCCAGTAACCATGCCTGCCTCCCTAGGCTCATCTTCGGCACCCTGTACCCAGCCTATTCTTCCTACAAGGCCGTGAAGACCAAAAACGTAAAGGAATATGTGAGTGAACAACTCTTCCCCCGTTAACAAATTGGGAGGGGTGCACATTTTGTCACATTCCAAGTGGGCTTAGAGTGTGGCTTTGTGCCACATTATCCAACAAAGCCCTGAGCAAAAGAGGTTCTGGGATGTTTCCTATTCCCCACCCAGGCTTGGTCTGATTGACAAATGTGAGGTCCTGGGTAACTTTCTCCCAGGACTTCAGTTTAGAGCAGGCAGCAATATGGGGTCCTGGGTTTCCTTGGCTTAGCCCTGGTATTCGGGGACCTTGGGTGTTTACATCCCCTCCGTCCTAGGCCTCATTTAATACTACCCTTTGTCCCTCAGGTAAAATGGATGATGTACTGGATCGTCTTTGCCTTCTTTACCACAGCTGAGACACTTACGGATATAATACTGTCCTGGTGAGGTCCAATGTCACCTCCTTGCATCTCAAGACCCAGATTTCTTTCTTCCTCTAGCCAGGCAGATAGGCAGAAGATTGGGACCCCAACTCCCAACAGTCCCTCAGTGTCCTTAATACTGCTCCTAAGGCCTGATATCAGCATAGTAAGAAGCCGGGCATGGCGGCCCACGCCTTTAATCCCAGCACCTGGAGGCAGAGGCAGGAGAATCTCCATAGCAAGTTCCAGGACAGCTGGGGCTACCCTAGCTCAAACAGAGAGGGAAAAGCCAGAACCTCCACATTTCTTCCTGGTGACAGCCAGCCACAGCACCACAGTGGGATTCAGTGAGTCTGTATCTGCTCCTTCATCCTTTCTGGGACAGTAGACAGATGACCAGTCTCTAAATCTCATCTTCCTTGTTTGTGGGACAGGCATGTAGTTCAAGCGTGTGGACACTGGATGCTGTATTTCCAAGGCATTGCAGGCACTAATAGGCCTGAAGTGTAGGCGCGTTATAGGGACAGGGACTATGTCTGAGTCCACTCAGAAATGTTCACCGCATGAGCAAGCACCTCTTGAAGAATACCCAGTACAGGGAACTGGAGTCACCTGGCATCCCAGCACTGGGGACCTTAAGGTGGGGAGTATCATTGCAGTTTCGAGGCCAACCTGGGCTACAGAATCTCAGGGCAGGGGCCAGCAAGGTAGCTCATCAGCAAAGCTCTTGCCACACGAGCCTGATGACCTGAGTTTGATTCCTGAGAGCCATGTAAGGGGGGAAGGAGAGAAGTAGCCCCAGATACTGTCTTCTGACCCCCACACATGCACTATGGGAGGAGCCTGCACCAACACACACACACACACACACACACACACACACACACACACACACACACCATATACATGATTATGATTTTTAAAAAGAGGCAATAGCATCCAGGCAGTGGTGGCACACGCCTTTAATCTCAGCACTCAGAGGCAGAGGCAGGCAGATCTCTGTGAGTTCGAGGTCAGCCTGGTCTACAGAACAGGACAGCCGGGACTGTTACACAGAGAAACCCTGTCTCAAAAAACCAAACAAAAGGCAATTGCTTACTGGCCTCAGCCATGTTCCTTCCTAAGTCTGCTGTTTTGTTTTGTTTTGTTTTTTAATTCAAAAAAGCATAATTTTTCTTCTTCTCCTCTCTTTATTCTCTCTCCCTCTCCCTTTCCCTCCCTCCCCCTCCTCCTCTCCCTCCCCCTGCCCCTCCCTCTCTCTTCCTCCCTTTCCCCCTCTCTTTTCTCCAGACAGAGTTTCACTATGTATCTCTGGCTGGGTTGGCTGGAACCCTTTATGTAGCCCGAATTGGCCTCAAAATTGCAATGATCCTCCTGCCTCAGCTTCCCAAATGCTAGGATTACAGGTGTACACTGCACCACTATGCCCAACTTCCTCTTAAAAAAGAAAAAAAGATACTCACGTGTGTGGGTGTTTGGCCTGCATGTCTGTCTGTGCACCACCTGTGTGCCTGGTCCCAGAAGAGGTCAGAAGAGAGTGTCCTCAGTCAGATGGCCTGGAAATGGAGTTACAGTTGTCAGCCACCACGTGGGGGCTGGGAACTGAACCTAGGTCCTCTGTAAACACAGCAAATTCTCTTAACCACACCCTGGGTCATCTCTTTTCTTTTTTTTCAAGACAGGGTTTCTCTGTGTAACAGCCCTGGCTGTCCTGGAACTTGCTTTGTAGAGCAGGCTGGCCTCGAACTCACAGAGATCCACCTGCCTCTGCCTCCCGAGTGCTGGGATTGAAGGTGAGCGCCACCACACCTGCCCACCTCTTTTCTAAACGTGTTTTCCTTGCTACTTGGAGCTTCTCTAACGTTTTAGGCTTCTTTAGGCTTTCTCCACCACATGACAGCTTGTCAGCCATGGGTCTGGCCTCCGTGCTGGCTTAAATGGCATGGTTTTCTTCCTTCTCTTCCATTCTCCTCTTCCAGGAAGCTGCCAAGTTTGAAGCTTGCCTGCCTGGAAATTGTTTGTTTGTTTTTTCTTTTCCTTTTTTTAAGAAAATATTTATTATATATAGTGTTCTGCCTGCACATAAACCTTTATGCCAGGAGAGGGCACCAGATCTCACTGTAGATGACTGTGAGCCACCATGTGGTTGCTGGGAATTGAACTCAGGACCTCTGAGCCATCTCTCCAGCCCTTGTTTTCCTTTTAAACTCTAATAAAGTTGTCCTTGACTTCAAAAACATTTTTAAATAAGAGACAAAAAAACTGTAAAGATTGGAAGACAAAATATCATTTCATTTGTAGATAAAGCCCTTGTATTTGCCAGCTATAGTTTTAGTAGAGAGAGATAATTTAGAGATTTGTTAAAAGATTCAGGTGCACGCCTTTAATCCCAGCACTCAGGAGGCAGAGGCAGGCAGATCTCTGTGAATTCGAGGCCAGCCTGAGGTACAGAATGAGTTCCAGGACAGGCTCCAAAGCTACACAGAGAAAATCTGTCTCAAAAAAAAAACAAAACAAAACAAAAAAAGATTCAGGGTGGGCCGGTTGGTGGTGGCGCACGCCTTTAATCCCAGCACTTGGGAGGCAGAGCCAGGTGGATCTCTGTGAGTTCCAGGCCAGCCTCGACTGTTACACAGAGAAACCCTGTCTTCAAGAACAAACAAAAACAAAACAAAAAGATTCAGGGTGGTAAGTCTAGATTCCCTGGGTACCAGTGAAGGAGAGGACTTTGAGGGCTTTGTGAGGATGTAGAAGACTTGAGGGAGGTTGTGGCCTGGGCATAAAAGCCTGTGGCAAACGGAGAACAGTACTCAAAAGTCCAAGGACCTGAGTACCTGTTCCTGAAGCAGAGGACCCCTTGCACCTAGGGATCCAAGGCTAGCATGAACAACGCAGTGACACCACATCTCAAGAAAAATTCTAACAAAGATATTGTCGGGCTAGGGAGATGGCTGGGTGGGTGAAGCCTGATGGTTAGCGCAGAACCCATGTTTAAAAGGCGTGATGGCGCATGCCTATAAATCTCAGCTCTTGGAAGTAGACACAGGTGGATTACTAGGGCTTGCTAGCTCCAAGCCAGTGAGAGAACAATACCCAGGTTTGACCTCTGGTCTACACACTCGTACACACACACACACACACACACACACACACACACACACACACCCCAATGAGCACATAGCAAGCACAGCTACTTGGGGGGCTGAGGAAGGAAGACTACAGACCCAAGAGCTGCCTAAGCAACTTAGTAAAAACTAAAAAGTCAAAGGCTAGGGATAGAACCCAATGGTTGAGAGCCAAGCATATTTGAGGCCAATACTAAAAAAAGAAAAAAAAAGGGGGGGGCAGATTGTATGGCAGCAAGGATCGATCCAGACTCCATCCTGGTCCTCTTCACAGAAGGAAGGCAAGAACCAGGAAGACAGGAGACCTCAGCACAGGGGGCTTGGGAAGGAGAGATGCTGGTTCTTAGGGGAAGCGGAAGGAGAGCTGCTTGATGGGGAAATTCCTTCTGGGGTCTCTTTTTGCTTTAGTTTTTGAGATAGGGTCCCATGTTCCCTGGGCTGACCCTGAACTACCCATGTAGCTGAAGATAACCTTGAACTCCTGATCCTCCTGCCTCCACTTCCCAGGTACCTGAGATTCAGGATAATACCCCACGCCTGGTGTTTGTTTTGTGGTTTAAGATAGGGTCTTAGGTAACCCAGAGTGGCCACAAATTTGTGATCAGCCTGCCAAGTACAGGGATTATAGGCATGCACCCCGATTGGGGTGACTTCTTAGTTCCCACATGGAGTCTCAGTTTAGCCCCCCACCCCCTCCCTCCCGGTCCTCTTGGAAACCTGGTGGCCCCAGAGCCCTAAGGGGTGGGAACTGTCTAGCGTCAGTGCCACTAAATCCAGTGTACCCCTTAACTCATACGCTCTGCACGCACCTCTGTGCCCCCAACAGGTTCCCCTTCTACTTCGAGCTCAAGATTGCTTTTGTGATATGGCTGCTGTCTCCTTACACCAAGGGTTCCAGCGTTCTCTACCGCAAGTTCGTGCACCCTACGCTGTCCAACAAGGAAAAGGTTTGCCCCCACCTTTGCCCAGCCTGGCCCAGCTGAGGCCTTCCCCTGCCTGCAGCCACATACATTTCCTGTGCAGCGTCCTCGCGGAGCCTGGCTCCCCGGGTCGGGCGGTGTCTTTGCCCAGGTGTGAACAAAGGTAACTTGCCGGCTGCCTTACCTCTCGGGTCTCCCATCCCTCCAGGAGATCGACGAATATATCACACAAGCCCGAGACAAGAGCTATGAGACCATGATGAGGGTGGGCAAGAGGGGCCTGAACCTGGCCGCCAATGCCGCAGTCACAGCTGCCGCCAAGGTGAGACAGGGTGGGTTCAGACTCCCCGGGGCTCCCACCCTGTTCATCCACCCTGTCTGCAGGCCTTGGAGGCTTTGGGCTGTGCAGCTCGAGACTCCAGCCTCGTTTCTTCTACTCTCTGGTCAGTTTCCTCCTCTGGCCAAAGGGAGAGATATCCCAACACCATGGTAACCTCTGTTTCCACCCCGCCCTCCCTCCATCCCTCCCGCTCTCTTGGTGCGTGGTGGTAACCTTAGGGCCAGGGGGTGCTGTCTGAAAAGCTCCGGAGCTTCAGCATGCAGGACCTGACTCTCATTCGAGATGAGGATGCGCTGTCACTGCAGGGACCCGATGGCCGCCTCCGACCTGGCCCTGGGGGTCTCCTGGACACCATTGAAGACCTAGGTAATGGCAGGCATGGGGCTGTGGGAAAGAGGACAGGGTTGAAAAGCCCAGCCTTTATTTATTTATTATGTATACAGTGTTCTGCCTGCATGCCAGAAGAGGGCATCAGATCTCATTACAGATGGTTGGGAGCCACCATGTGGTTCCTGGGAACTGAACTCAAGACCTCTGGAAGAGCAGCCAGTGCTCTTAACCACTGAGCCATCTCTCCAGCCCCCCCCCCCTTATTCTCCTTTCCTCCCCTAACTAGGAGATGACCCTGCCCTGAGTGTAAGGTCTAGCACAAGCCAGGCGGAACTCCGGACTGAGACCTCAGAAGATGACCTGGGAGATAAGGCCACCAAGAGGACCAAATCTATCAAAAAAGTGCCCAAAGCTGAGGTGAGACTGCAGGATTTGGCCTGGGGGAACGGGGCCGCTGGCGTGGGACCGGGCTGAGCCCCCATCACCCTCTCTCCATAGCCAGTGGCTTCCAAGACGCTGAAGACCCGACCCAAGAAGAAGAGTTCTGGAGGGGGCGACTCAGCCTGAGGTCCTCCCCTCCCCCGCCCCTCCAGTGTAAGACAGTAGCGAGCACTGGGAAGAGCTGCGGCCCCAGCCCCCGCTCCACAGTGGGCCAGCAGCCCACGTGTTTCAGACCCGAGAACCCCCTAGATGGCTGTTTCCCGCGCCCCCTCCCCATGGACACTCCTCCAGAGGGGGCTTGGCAAAGAGGAGGGAGGCGCAGCTGTAGGGTCGAGGACCGAAGCCGATGACTGAGCCCTGGAGGAGGTGGGGGCTCCCTGGCCAGCCCTGCTCTTCTCGCTGCTCCAGCCCCGCCCCGCCCATCCAGTGCCTTGCTGAAGACCATGGCCAGCCCCTTCTCTGAGGCCCGACGTGCCTCCACCGCTCTTCCTTGAATAGGGGTAGTGGCCACAGTCCAGACAGACCAAGGAGGGGGCCTTAAGGCACCTCGAGAAGGGGAAGAAATGGGAGCAGATCCGAGGGGGGGGGAGGGTGTCACTCGGGCACAACTGTGAGTGGCAGACGCGGGCTGAAAATGAGCAACATGGCCTTGCCGGAACTGCAGCTGATAGGGCTGTGTACGCTCTACATCACCGCCAGAAAGAGGAGGGATTCCAAGGGTATGCATGCTGGGGAGGTTGGGAAAAGTGGTCACTTCCTCCCTCCTTCAGCCCTGGTCTTTCTTCCTCTTTATCCTCCCCTGCTGATCTCTCAGAGGACCCGAGCCCTTGACCAAGGGGTCTCTCCCCCATCCTTCCATCCTGGGTCTTTTACCCATTCACGCCCCTAGGCTGGACTCCTTCTTTCCTAGGGCCCACTGTAGAGGTCCTGCCGAGCTGGCTCCTTTCCTCTCCTGTCAAGGGGACCCGTCCTACCTTGCCATGGGGTCCCCTTCCTGTGCCAAGCAAACCCCTGTCAGAACCAACCTGGACCGCTCCCCCTGGTCCTGGTTCTACCAGCTTTTTAGGGCCAAGTGGAATCCGGGAAGAAGGAAGAGAGACGAGCCAAGAGGCCCCTGATTCGGTAGTGCCCACTGGATGAGCCAATAAATGAAACTCTGCCACCTCCTCCATTATGGCCTCTGTGTTGTTCTTGTCCCACCAAGACAATAAGTGGGAAGGGCCCCCCTGAAAAGTAAGACCCAACTGTGAGGGGCATAGCAAAAGACAGAGGCAGGTGGATCTCTGAGTTCGAGGCTAACCTGGTCTACAGAGCAAGCTCCAGGACAGCCAGGACCACACAGAGAAACCCTGTCTTGAGAATAAATAAATAACAATAAGAGATCCTTCTTACCCACTCTGGAATCCTCTCGTCAAGCCCTCTGAAGGCATCCCTTTCACTGTTGGCCCTTGTCTATTTCTATTGCTTTGATAAACACCATGACCCAAAGCAACGTGTAGAGGAAAGAGTTTATTTCAGGTCACACTCCATCCCTGAGGAAAGTCAGGGCAGGAACCTGGATGCAGGAACTGAACCAGAGGCCACGGAGGAACACTGCTTACTGGCTTGTTCCTATGGGTTGTTCAGTCCACATCTGTATATGGAAGACCACCTTCCCAGGGGCGGCACCAGCCGCAGGGAGCTGGGCGGTCCCACATCTGTCATTAAGAAAATGCACCACGGGCATCCTATCTGATGGAGGCAATTCCTCAAGATTTCCCCTTCTCAGATGCCCCTCGCCTGAATCAAGTTGACATAAAAACTAGCCAGCACAGCCCTGGAGGAATTTGGCTTTTTTTTTTTTTTTTTAATTGGAAAGGAGAGGAAGAAGGTACCAGTCAAGGAAGAGACTCATTCTAGAAGATTCCTCATAAAGTAAAGTTAGTACCATGCTAGCACTTACATATAGCCAGGAAAACAGGTCAGGCATTCTGTATAAATTTGATTTGTTACATATCACACACACACACACACACACACACACACACACACACACATAATGGTGGCTAGGTTAGGAGACCATTGCCAGATTCTGCATGGCCAGACTTTACATATACATCTGGGGTTTTTTGTGGCAAAAGGCATATGTGCAGATTTCCAGGCTCCCTGTTCTGTTGCCATGGAAACATTCAGGCTTCCAGAATTCTGGGCACAGGGCCTGCTTCCTGTGGTGCAGGGGAGGAGAGGAGAGATGGAGGGTGACAGAATGGTTGGAAAGCCTTTTAGGAGAAGGTTGGCTAGTGGGACACGCTGGCTCTGGGTGACCCCACGCTGTCCCCTCATTCCCCAGGTCCACCTGCCCTCTCTCCTCTCCCTCAGATCTTCTCAGGCTGGAGGAGTATAAAGGACATCGGTTAGAGCTAGGTGGAGGCCACTAAATCACTGCCTGGGTCCTCAGTGGGCTTTGAGAGGCATTAGCTTTAGGGCAGGGGTCTAGTGTTATGTCACATGATCAGGCTCCTGGGAACATCAGGCAACCCTCCGGGCCTGTGTTCCAGACTGTGATGGCCTCAGGCCTGAAGCTGCGTTAGCTGGCTTCTCCCTTTCTGTGGGTGTTCCAACCTCCCAAGAACCTGCTTAAAATGGGATTTCCAGGCCCTGACGTCAGAGGGAAGCCAGCAGCTCCCTCCGCCTGTGCCAGCTCTACCGTGATTAGCAGAGCTAAGCGCAGCCTTGCTCAGTCTGCAAGGAGGCAATGCTAGCAGAGGAGGGAGGAACGTGGAACCCTAAGCAGTGGTCCCTGTATCTGCGGCATCCCGGGGCGGGGGCGGGGTGGGGGGAGACACACACAAGAACAAGCTGTTTCCGGGTCGAAAGACCCTGCTGGCTTCCCTGTTAACTTAAAATTCAGCTAGTGCGTGATCATTACCCTCCCAAGCGCCGTAGTTCTTTCCTCTCGGCGCTAGGACTCACGCCTGGCTTGAGGAAGGAAACGGGCATCTCAAGTCAGTCCCGAGAGCTGGACAGCGGCTTCGGTTTGGGTCTTACCCAAGCGTAGGCTGTGGGAGCTCTGCCTGCAAGGAGACGAAAGGCCCACTAGGTGGCGCAGCTCCCTCCTGTTGTGAGATTCCATCTTCAAGCAGAGAACAATCTCTCCTGGAGACCAGAAAGCCTCATACTCTACTCCACGGAAGAGGAGACTAAAGTGGGGGCAGGGAGCATCTTTGAGGGTAGACAGGACAGCTGGGGGTTCTCCAGAAATCTCTGGCCAAACCCAATCTGTGTGCACCCCCACCACTCAGAACAGGAGGTGAACACACAGACTCAGAAAATAAAACCTTCTGGAAAGGATCCTGCACAGTTCTGGGTGCGGGGAAAAAATGCCAGGCTTCCTCCAGGAGGGACCTAACCTGGGCTTCCACACTAGCATCTGAGAGATACCTAGTGAAATGGATTTCAGGGTCAGGAGAGGAGAGGGGCAGAGCTGGGGGTTGTGGGGAAAGATTTCCACATAGTTGATGAACCCCTGACCTGGCCACAGTGGCATCCCAGGCCTGCCCCAGGCTTCCCTAACCCCCAGCCTTTTCCATTGTTTTCATCAAGGATAACCCCCCTCCCCAACACACACACACAACCCCCAGAATCCCCAAGTATTCTTGCAGGGTCTGGCAGGGTAGAGAAGCCTCCTCAATGACCTACCTTTCTCTGACCTCTCCCCCAAACTGACCCCAGGCAGCCCTGTCTCCCTGGTGAATTACCCTCTCCTTTTGTCCCAGCCAGATGAGTGATCAATAAATAATGTTGCCTGAAATATTGATGGGGTTTTACACCAGCATCCCTTAGCTGTGCCTGGCAGGGCCATGACCCTCGGATTCACGGTGCCAATAAAAGTTTTCTCTTAGGCCAAGATTTCCACCTGATCCCATCTGAACCAAAATCATGACTCGGTTTCACCAAGAGATGTGAGAGATTAACTTAACCGGGCTGCCTGAGAAGGGTAGTTCGGCGGAAATGAGCAGAGACCTTTCCCGATTGATTTCCGGTGATGCCATCGGGATCCGACTTCTGTCCACCTCGGGCCTGCCAGGTCCACTTTCGGAGTGGCCCAAGCAGAAGGTGCCGACGACGAGGGGGGATGGTAGAGAACACCTGTAATCCAAGCCCTCAGAAAGAAGAGGCAGGCCGGGCGGTGGTGGCGCACGCCTTTAATCCCAGCACTCGGGAGGCAGAGCCAGGCGGATCTCTGTGAGTTCGAGGCCAGCCTGGGCTACCAAGTGAGTCCCAGGAAAGGCACAAAGCTACACAGAGAAACCCTGTCTCGAAAAACCAAAAAAAAAAAAAAAAAAAAAAAGAAAGAAGAGGCAGAAGAATTGCTCCAAGTTGAAGCTAGCCTGGTCTCCATAGGTTCCAGACTAGGCAGGACCACATAGGAGACTCTGTCACAACAAAATAAAACACACAAATGAAATAAAAGTGCCAAGTGGCAGTGGTGGCGCACGCCTTTAATCCCAGCACTCGGGAGGCAGAGCCAGGTAGATCTCTGTGAGTTCGAGGCCAGCCTGGTCTACAGAGCGAGATACAGGACAGGCACCAAAAACGACACAGAGAAACACTGTCTCGGGGGGGGGGGGGGGGCGGGGGAGAAAGAAATAAAAGTGATCATGTGATCAGACGTCTCTGGCCCAGGTCACTTGCATCTGGTTTATTCTCCAGCATGAAGGGTAAGAAGAGGAGGAAGAGAGGGGAGAGTTGGAGATGAAGGAAGCTCTTGCACTAACTCACGCCCCACCCTCCCCACTTTGTGCTCAGCAGAAGCCGTGTCTACTCAAATCATTGTTAAGTCTGTCTGCCCAAGAACCCCCGCTCTCCTGCTTCACTAGGTCTGCTCCTGAAGTGCACAAATCTCAGCTCAGATGTTATCCCCTCACCCCCAAGCTGCCAGGTGTCCCCTCCAGGCCGCCATCACATCTGTCCTTCCTGCTGTCATCCTCAGCCCGGTTCCTCAGTGCCTGTTTTGGAGTCTATTTCTCCATCAGACCGCAAGCCCTTTCTCTCCCACAGATGGGAGTCAGCGTTCCAGCCACATTCAGTTCTCGCTTTAATTCAAATGCTAAATCGGGAAGAAGAGCAGTTTCACACTCCATATTTAGTCTGGGAGAGAAAAAGTGAGACAGCATGGATGTTACCAGGGAAAGAAGGCTGGGCCTGGGCTTGAAGATGGTGGAAAACCTACCAGAGCCCAAGAGAAGAGCATGAAGCCCTTGGCACCTCCTGAAACTGATCACCCAGAGCCCCAGTCGGTGAAAGACCCAGGTCCTTTCCCCCACCAGCTCACTCAGCATTCCCTCAGAGAATGTGGCCATGGCTGAGGGAAGCCAAGGGATAAGAGCTACCCAGAGCCAGGCCGTGGTGGCACACTCCTTTAGTCCCAGCACTCGGGAGGCAGAGGCAGGCGGATCTCTGTGAGTTCGAGGCCAGCCTGGGCTACAAAGCGAGTTCCAGGAAAGGCACAAAACTATACTGAGAAACCCTGTCTCAGAAAAACAAAAGCAAAGCAAAACAAACAAACAAAAAAGAGCTACCCAGAACAGCGGCTGTGGCACTGTATACCTGGAACAGCACTCAGGAGTTAGAAACAGGGAATTGTGGGCCCAGACTAGGCTGAGCTGTATAGGAAGACCTGTCTCAAGAAAACAGTACAACTGCAATATCAAAAAGCCTATCCAGAGAGGCACAGGTAGCCACGGGCTATCACCCATACCATATGGCTATCCCCATAGGATAATAAATTAACTCTGCATCCACAGCACTGGGACACCAATGTTTTCAGCAGCCTTATTCACGGTAGTAAAACAAAATAAAACAAAACAAGAAACAAGGGGTGAGAGAGAGAGCTCACTGGTTAAGAGCACCTGTTGCTCTTAGGGACGTGGGTTCAATCCCTAGCACTCACGTGTGTTTCACAAACTCCATTTCCAGGGTATCCGAGATGCCCTCTTCGGACCTCCCCTGGCACCAGGCACACACACGGTGCATAGGCATACATGCAGGCAAAACATTCACACACATAAGACAAAAATAATATTTAAATGGGAACCTCCCCACCCATCCATGTTCAGATAAGTGGACACACAAAATGTGAAATATACATGGCATGGTGGATGATTTGATCTTCATACAGGGATGCTACAATGGGAACAGTCCACGAAAGCCGGGGGTCATAGCACAGACTTTTCATGCCAGCATTTGAGGGCGGAGACAGGTACATCTCTGAGTTCGAGGCCAGCCTGGTCTGCAGAGCAAGTCAAGTTCCAGGACAGCCAGGGCTACACAGAGAAACCTTATCTCAAAAAGAAGGGGGAGGAGGAGGAGGAGGAGGAGGAGGAGGAGGAGGAGGAGGAGGAGGAGGAAAGAAAGAACAGTTCATGAAAACATCATGCCAAATGAAATAAACCAGACACCAAAGACTACACAGTGTGTGCTTGCCTTATATGAGGTTCCAAGAGGAGTCAAATGCATACACAGAGGTTAGCAAGGGTTGGGAGAAGGGGATAGAGAGCCGTTGTTTAATGGGCATAGACTTTCTATTTGGAAGGATTAAGACATTCTGGAAGTGGGCCTGGAGAGATGGCTCAGCAGTTAAGAGCAATGCCTGCTCTTCCAGAGGACCCAGGTTCAATTCCCAGCACCCACATGGCAGCTCACAACTGTCTATAACTCCTGTTCCAGGGGACCCAACACCCTCATACAGACATATATGCAGGCAAAACACCCATGTACATAAAATACAAATAAATAAATTATAAAAAAAAAAAGAAGTTCTGGAAGTGGATAGTGTTGATAGTGAATGTAAGTAATATCCCTGGGTCATAAATATAAATTAAGTGCTACAATGGTAAACTTTATGTGTATAGAGACAGGTTATCTCTACATAGCCCTGGCTGTCTTGGGACTCACTATGCAGACCAGGCTGGCCTTGAACTCACAGAGATCTGCCTGCCCCAGCCTCCCAGACAATCAATTTTTCACAGTGTTAGGAATCAATCATAGGACCTCCTGTGTTCTCTCTAGGCAAGCATTTTTACCCTGAGTCCAGTGTCAGCTTCAAGGCATGCCATGTTAACACTGTACCTAGACTGGAGGGAAATTGAGTCTCCTAAGTTCCAAAGACCCCCTCCACCTGCCTGCTGGTAGGAGCAGCAGGGCTGTCTACGCACAGAGTAAGGCGGAGTCCTCCTTGCATACTCTAAAGGCTTCAGCTACCCTTCCCTCCACAGCCACTCAGCATGATCACCTGCAGGAAGCTCTTCTCCTGGTGTGAGGTACCACTACCCCTGTACAGCTTATCTTGATTCCAGAAGTCCGCGTCCCACGTGGAGGGAGCTGATAGGAGGATGTCTGGAGAAGGAAAGAGGACAGGCCCCTTCTATCCAGACTCCTGGCTACCATACTGTCTCCGTGCCGAGAGAAATGGATAGCCCTATGAGCTGACTCTCTTTGAATTCGGTTGTCCATTTGTCTCAATGTCTTTCTGCCTCGGAGTGGATGCTGCCTGTGGGAGCCCCAGCAATAGCATGTGCTGATGCTTCCAGACACACTCTCTGTTCTAGATCACATCCTGGGCCCCATCTCCCTCCTTCAACCCCCCACCTCAGTGTCGAGACAGGGTTTCTCTGTGTAGCCCTGGCTGTCCTAGAACTTGCTCTGTAGACCAGGCTGGCCTTGAACTCAAAGATCCACCTGCCTCTGCCTCTCAAGTACTGGGATTAGAGGCATGTGCCACCACCGCCTGGCTCTTTTCTTTTTTGTTTTGTTTATTCAGGACATTTTGTTTTTGTTTTACTCTGTAAACCAAGCTGGCCTCCGATTTCTGGCGACCCTGTGGCATCTGCCTCCCAAGCTCTGGGATTATTATCACATCCTGATTTTTCTTGTGCTTTTTACAAGTGGCAGCTTGGCTCTCTGATGGGCTGGGATGCACATGAGGTGAAAGCTAGATCAAGGACTAACTGTGCACCCCCCCCACCCCACCCCATGAGAAAATGGGTCACACTGTCACCATTGCTGTTTTCTCTGTTCATTCTTCTTAAATTTTGAGTCAGCAAAAGCCAGGAAGATGTCCAATGTCAGCTTCAAGACATGCATACTGCCGTGACGACCCTCTGCACCTGGACTGGAAGGGAACTGAGTCCTGAGTTTCCCAGACTAGCCTTAAATTCCCTATGTAATTGAGGATGACCTTGAGCTCCTGATCCTCCTGCCTCGACCCCCCCAAACGCTGGGATGACAGGCATGGACCACCACACCAGCTTACCATCACTTCTTTGCATATCTGTCTCCACTAGGCTGGGCCACAGCAAGAGCAGGGTGGCAGGAGTCTCCTAAACTTCTTCATCTCATAGAACAGATGCGATGTTTGGTCAGTAAATACGGTATGAATAGAAGTGACCTGTTTGTTGGTCTGGCTCCTGTTTCCAACTTACTCGAGAACCGAAGAGAGCGAGATTCTCAGGTTCATTTTGGGACCCCAGACAACAGATCTTGGTGTAAGCTGCAGTTTAGGCGAAGAGTTCTGAAGCCAGACCATCTTGAATGGGCTCCTGGTTCAGCTCTGTGACCTTGAACAAGTTACCTGTCTTTTCTGCACGTCTTTCCCCATCAGTGAAATGGGGCTGAGAATGAGACCAACCTCATCAGGCACTGTGGAGACTAACGCTGAGAAGCGCTTAGCTCGGAGCCTGTCACACAGTGGATGTGTGCTGGCAGGGGGTGGGCATGGAAAATGCACCCAGGGATTAAGGGAAGTCGGAAGAAGCAAGCTCACTGTCACTACTGTGTCCTTGGCATTCTTGGGTTTGTTGGGATGGGGGTAACTGAGGACAGACCCGAATCAGGTAACCCCAGAAGGTGCCTGTCTCCTCCCCGCCTCTCCCTCCTGCCAGGTCTGCAGAATCCATGCTTACCCACCAAGAAGCTGAGCAGCCTGGCGCTGGGCGGTGGTGAGGGGCCAGAAATAACCCCTGTTTCTATTCCTGCCTTTCTGGGCTGGGTGGAAACACTGCTTTTTGAATCTAAAGGCTGCTTTCGACTTCCTGCACATCAGTAGGGCTCTTATGTAACAGTCCCCTCCCTCTCCTGCCCAGGGAGCTTCCAGAGATTTCTGCAGCGGGCTGGCTTTGCTGCACACTCAGCTGGGGGGTGGGGAGAGCAGAGAAAGCACCACAGGATGGGTTGTCCTCTGAGCCCAGTGTCCTCACAGGCTCAGATCCGGGAGAGGGATCATGCAGTGCAGCAGGTCAGGAGGACGGCCTCCAAGGGCAGCAGCCTCTCTCTCTGTATGGCACCCTGGGACAGGAAAGATCCGGAGAGCCTGTCTAGATAGTCAGCTCCTCCTCCCTCCACAGACCTCCTTGAGGACAGACTGTGCCACCTCCTCCAACTCTCTGTGCCTCAGTGGCTTCCATTTTAAGACTAACCTAACTCTGTCTGGCTCATCACCCCTTAGGGCTCTGAGGACTTGATTCAAGCCACCCAGACCACAACTGCCTTAGGCAGTCCTGTAGCTAGTGCCGAATTCCCACGCTGTCTTTTCTACAAGGCCTGGATCATTTTTGGAGTGGGTGAGGCGCTCTCTTCATCGGTTCACCTGTGTGTGTGTGTGTGTGTGTGTGTGTGTGTGTGTGTGTGCATGAGTGTATGCATGAGTGAGTGCATGTGAGAATGTGTGTGTTCAATGTGTGTGTATGGTGTGTGTTCATGCATGTATGTGTATATGTGAGTGTGTATCTGTGTGTGTGTTGCTGGGGATTTAACCTGGGGGATCGAACACACTAGGAAAGCATCTACCACTGAGCTACACCCCAGCCCATTAGGGGTTCTCTCAGACCATCATCCCATCTGCTCCAGGCCTCAGCACCACTCTGCATGGCCCTTCCCACCTAGCCTAGGTCTCAGGGTTATGGAAGAGGCACCTCCTCCCTCTGGGACAATCCTCTCTCATGTCCCTGTCTTTTCCCATGACTTCCCATTTGTCCCCAACTTCCTTCCCACCTCTGGTGTGGCCTCTTCAGACTTCTCATCTCTCAAAGCCCTCCACAGGCGGGAGCAAAGCTGTACCCAGAAGCATTCCAGGCCACGCTGTCTGGGTTTCGGTTGGGGCCCCTCAGCCATCGGAAAGTGTGACAGGCAACCCAGACAGAACCCAAAAGAGAGTCACTTCCTGAGCCCGGGGCTAGCCACAGAAGCGGCAAACCACGGCCAGAGAAGCACATGTGGGTGCTGACGCAACCTAGCTCTGGGAAGAGGAAGTGGCCGTGGAAAATGGGGCTCCTTTCCTCTGAGAGCTGCAGCCTGCTTGGCCTTGGGTTAAATGACAGTCAACATGGCCCACTGGCTTTCTATTGGAGACTCAGCAGCTGGGGTCTCCCTCTCCTCTGCCTCCTCCTCTCCACTCTCAGAGCACGAGGGCAGACAGCGTATCTGGCCTTCTAGAGCCGTTGGCATCAATCACCTGGCCATCGAGAACCCTAGAGTCCCAGGTCATCACCGAGCCCATCTCTCCAGGCCCATGCAGCCTGCCTTCCTGTAGGCCTCAGGACACTTTTCCATCCGAGCTGCTGGGTATACACTGGCTATTCCTCACAGGCCCAAATTGGGACTTGGCTCCTTGGGAGGGATCAATTTTTCCCTGTCACGTCGTTGTCTCCCAGCCCCCCAATCACAGCCAACAGAAGTGTGCCACCAGCTGTAGAACAGGTCGGTGGAAGGTGGGGATGACTCAGGTGCTCCTGGCCTTGCTGCTGAGACGTCCCCTCTCTGAGGGTATGTGTGGCAGACCTTTCTTCTCACTAGCTACCCTTTACAGAGGGCTATGGTCTGGGCAGTGTGACAGGGTTTTGAGCTCAGCTCCTCACTACTGTTCCTGGGCAGAATCTGCCTTCTAGTGGGTTATACCAAGGAGACTGGGCAAGGTAAAGAAGCCTCTTTGTCTCTGAACCACAAAACTAAAGAACAGAGAGTGTGGATGGGCAGACGGTACAGTCCAGCGCTGGGCATTCTTAGCCCATCTACGTCTTAGCTTGAGTTCTTGGCCCAACCATGTTCCGGCACCTGTACCTCCTGAGGTCTTTGCAGTTGTCTCTCTTCCTGGAGTCCTCCACCGCTGAGCCTGAGCCTCCCTCCATGCAGACTGTGTTACTTCTGTTTGTCTGAAACAGGGTCTTAATTCTATAGCCCAGGCTGGCCTGCAACTCATGGCATTCTTCCTGCCCCAGCCTCTTTAGTGTTTTATTTTTATTTTATTTGAGAGTGAGAGAGAGGTTATCACTATCTCACTGTTGCACTAGCTTGTCAGGAACTCAGTGTGCAGACCAGGCTGGTCTCACACTCACAGAGATCCTCTTGCCTCTGCCTCCTCAGTGCTGGGATTAACGATGTGCACCAGCACTCTGACCTAAATGTTTTTTAAAAGAATGGAATCAGCTAACACTCAGAAGGCTGGGCAGGGCAGGAGGATCAACAAGTTATGGACTGTATAGAGAGACCCTTCCTATAAAAGAAAGAAAAAAAGAAAGAAGAAAAAAATATTTGTTAGAGTAACTCAGTCTCCCTCCATTTGGCGACAGCAACCCTTTCTGATCCAGGCCATCCTCTCACTGTCTAACAGCATCTTCACCAGACAGCTTAGAAGTGGGTCCTTCTGGCTGGATGGTGGTGGTGCATGACTTTGATCCCAGTACTCAGGAGGCAGAGCCTGGCAGATCTCAGTGAGTTCAAGGCCAGTCTGGTCTACAGAGTGAGATCCAGGAAAGGCTCCAAAACTACACAGAGAAACCCTGTCTCAGAAAAAAAAAGGGGGGGAGGTGCCTTCTGGTTATTCAACTGCCTGCTGGGCCTATAAGAGTCTCTCACCTCCCCACTATAAAGTACAGTCCTTGGGATGCTCTTTCTGCTCCAAAATCTTCTCATTGTCTCTGTCTGTCTAACTCTCTGGAACCTCCTTCCC